>NC_142810.1:42440390-42713763 GCF_049724085.1 Artemia sp. Qi Xiang Cuo
TATTCAGTTTAATTTATTAGTTCTTTCTAAAGTTGTTCCAGACGAATATAGTTTCACTATAAACAAGAGTTTTGGATACTGCCCCCTTCCTTAACTGTAAATAAAAACCAAAAGCCTGCTGCGTCATTGGCGCTTCACTAAAAACGAATTATATTACAAATATTTTCTTTTCCAGTTCTCACAGCATTGAAAATAACAATAAAATTAGAGTGAAGTAAATTCTTGAACTAATGGATCTTTCAACAACTAATATCATTATATATCAAATATTCAATTTGATGTTGTTTATGGTTTCCAAGATTATTCAAGACGCATATAGTTTTCAGTAAAGTGTCAATGACGCAGTAGGTTTTAAACTTTTACAGTGAGAGAGAAGAGGCGATACCCAAACTCTTGTTTGTAGTGATTTTTGTTCGTTTTAAGCTTGATTTGCATATTCAATTTAAGTTTCACTCGTTTTAAGATTTATTTATTCATTTACATTAATATCTATTGTATGTTTGTGTGCATTGATTGTTTATTTAATTTCTGTTCGTTTTAAGTTTCATTTATTATTCAATAGCAAAACGTTTTTTTTCGTTTTAAGCTTGATTTTCATATTCAATCTAAGCATTACCCGCTTTAAGATCTATTGATTAATTTATATTATTACTTGTTGTATGTTTTTTCCTGTGATTGTTTATTGAATTTCTGGTCGTTTTGAGTTTGAGTTTTAACAGGTATTTGTATCTGCTGATCTTAAGTTTAAAATGGCCTTTACTTTTCTTTGAATAACTTATTTTTTGGAAAGTTTTTTTTAATTAATTTTTGTTTTTTTTTGATTGCAAAAATTTCAGGCTGTTAAAAATTCAATATTTCAAAATAAAACTTTAAAAAAAAATCAAATCTTCATCAAAGTATCAACACTGGTATCAAAGTAACAATATCAAAGTGAAAAAAGATTGCCCCCTTTGAAGTTTATACGGCGACCCCTTCTATACGAAGTGCGTCTGGGAAAAAATAAATGGAGTGGGGGGGGGGGCGGTCATTCCCTCCGATTACATTTTACTCTTAAACGCGAATGACAACTTTCAATTTCCAATCAAATGAGCCCCTCTATTAATTTTATACGAACATCCCTTCCATAACAACCATATATGCTCCCAGGGCATAACTTACAACGCCTACCCCCAGGCCATGGGGGATTGCGTCGACACAGGAGTTTTTCTTGTCTGACCTTTGAATTATTTTTTAAAGAAATGGATATTTGAAAATTTTATCGGATAGGCTTGGGGGAAAAAGGGTGTGTGGGGGGGGGCGCTAGTTGCCCTCGGGTATCTTTTGACTCTTAAAGAGGGAACTAGAACTTTCAATTTCCAGTCAAATGAGCCCTCTGAAGTTTTGAGCATCCCTTTTATAAGAACCATATATGCCCCCAGGACAACACTTACAACGCCTTCCTCCTGGACCCTAGGGGGTTGTGTTGAAACCGGAGTTTTTGTTATGTAATTTTAGAACAATTTTTAAAACACTGGCTATCTCAAAATTTGTAGCGATGGGTTTGGAGAATAAAGGGCATGAGGGGGGGGGGGGGCTAGTTGCCCTTAAATCTCTTGACTAAAGTGAACTAGAACTTTCAATTTCCAATCAAATTAGCCATCTATGAAGTTTATTCGAGCATCCCTTTCATAAGAACCATACATGCCCTTAGGGCATAACTTAGAACGCCTTCTCCCGGGCCCTGGGGGGTTGTATTGACACCGAAGTTTTTCTTATCCGACCTTTGAACTATTTTTTTAAACAAAATATCTATCTCAAAATTTTCATCAGGTGGGTTTGGAAAAAGAAGGCGTGGGGGGGGGCTATTTGCCCTCGGATCGCTTTTGACTATTAAAAAGGGAATTAGAACTTTCAATTTCCAATAAAATGAGCCCTCTCTGAAGTTTATATGAGTTTCTCTTTCATAAGAACCATATATGTCCGAGGGCATAGCTTATAACGCCTGCCCCTGGGCCCTGGGGGGTTGTGTCGACACCTGAGTTTTTGTTATCTGACTTTTGAAATGTTTTTAACTTAATGGCTATCTCAACATTTTATCAGATGCATTTGGGAAAAAATGGGTGTGGGGGGGGGGGCTGCTGTCTCTCCAATCTCTTTTGACTCTCAAAAACTGGACTAGAACTTTCAATTTCCAATCAAATGAGCCCTCTCTGAAGTTTTACGAGCATCCCTTCCATAAGAACTATATATTCCCAGGCATAACTTATAACGAAAACAACTATATTATTTAAAATTCTGTTGGACAGCTGAAAGTCTGGGAGAGTTGTACCCCCTCCCCCTCTTGTATATTACCCCCTCCCCCAAGCTGTTCAACAATAACTGGCGAATGCTCCTCTTCAGTTGTTCGAAGTGGAATCGTTTGGGTATAGGAGGGTGGAGGGGTACCGATTAATTACCGGGGAAAACAATCTAAAATCTTCAATGTGTTTGGACTTAGCAAAGGTAAGTCCCCCGGTTCAACCGTGCTATTATCTAAATTAAAAAGAAAAATCATCTAAAAACCCGTCAATATTAAAAGGTACTTCAATGCTATCGTCCCATAGTGAATTGTCTTGAAACTCCAGTGGCGGTGTTAGAGTTTGTTCTTCCTCTTCTTCACTGGACGGAGAGTAGGGGACCAATGCAATCTATAAATGAAAAAATAGCTTATTTTCAGTGTTCAAATCAGCCCTACTATTTTTAAAATTTGGATTATTATTGCTTAATAGCATTTGGTTAATTCAACTGAAAGAAAATCCAACTTAATATAAGATAAATACAATCTAAAATGCCACTTTACATGGAAGGCTGCAATTTGATTTTGTTCAAAAAAAATAGCTTATTTCCAAAGTGTTAAAAAAAAATTTTTTTTTTTTCGGCACTTTCCCACAGCGCTTCCCTGTGGCGCTTCTCGGGGCCCGTCACACTTACCACGAAGCGTCGCAGGCCCTGGGGCACTTTCCTGACCCGCGGCACTTCTTGGACCCACATCGCTTCCCCCGTCGCTTCCCCGGCCCCCCCACATGCCTCCCGGCCCCCCGTTACACAAAGCCCGTCAAAAGTTGAAATATTAGCTTAGACTGCCTAAGTCCAAGTTTCTCTCTAATTCCGTTCTACAGGTTCGGTGAACTCTTCAATAGCTCACAATTATTGTAAGCCGCCGCGCGAGTATTCCAATTTCCAGGATTGAACTTCAAAATGTCGGAAACCGTTAGCTTGATTCCCCCTCGCTAAAATCAATGCAATGGTTTGTAAGCTATTTTCAGTGCAAATTAGAACGTCAATATGTGCAATAGATAAAAGGAATAATCTCTCTTAAAATTATGTGAAGAATAGCATTCACGGAGTTTCAAAGGTACATAAAAATATTTGCTTATGAGATGGCGGCGAAGAGATATGGGGAATGCATTGAAAATAGTAAAGATTAGAAAAAATAGCATTTTGAGTTTCAAAGGCGGTGATTATCAATTGAAATTAGCTAAAAATATTATTATGAGAAAGCGAAGATGTCTACAATGGAAAATTGGAAAGATTAGAAAAAGAGCGGTTTCTTTGACATGCAAAAAATTACATTATATTTAGATATCTCCGAGGGAGGGGGGAGCAGAGAAATTTAAAACAATGGGTGTAGGATTATAGAGAAAATAACATTTTTTTTTTTTAATATCTCTGAGACAAACTTTTACAGTGTTGAAAAATAGTGAAAAAGAAAAGACTAAAAAAAACATTGGAAGAAATAGAAAGGTAGGAAAAAATGTTTACATTTGCGTATCCCGGCTGCACTTGGGCATCCGAAGGACCAGGTAGTGCATGCTGGAGGGCCACTTCCTGACCTTGCATAAGTGGGGCAGCTCTTGAAGGCCCAGGCAACGTATGATGGAAGGTGGACGGGCCGGCGGCGTTACATTCTTGTACAGATAATTGCACTTGTTTTGGGGTCGAGCCAGCGTACTTAATAATGGATGGTCTTGTCTCGTCCATTCTCGCTTTCTTAGCGGGCGGCGGCGTCATACATTCTTCATAATTTGCCTTAAAAAGAAGAGAAAAATTAGTTTCAAAATAATTTGTCACCTTTTTACCGAAAGAAAGTTAGTATCATCTTCCATATAATTTTGTTTAGAAAAGAATTTATCACTAAGAAAGCCCCCCTAGACATAGTTTTGTCTAGAAAGCATTTATCGCAAAGAAGCCCCCTCCCCCTAAACCCAAAAGCAAAGCAAAAAGTAAAATTTACGAGAAATATAGTTGGCTCAGAAATCAAACGTTTTTATTGTACAACATGTGAAAAAATAAATCTTGACAAACAGTAGTCTGTAGTCTTAGGATAGATATCAATGTTTATATTTTTACCATTTAAATATTCCAGTCTATAGGCTTTAAATAAGATAAAAAGATTGTTAACACATAGCTTATAGGCCTAAAATTTGCGATCATAGGTAAAATGCTATTCAATTTACGCATAATAAAGCAATGTATCTTTTTCTTAAACTCACTCCCCTTACTTTTCCCGCGAAGAAACAGTTTGTTTTCACCTTACAATGGAGGTATTAGACTTTAGGCCTTGTCAACCCCCCCCCCACCGGTCACCCATGGCCTAAAAATATTTGTATGCAGTAATTTTTATAATAAATAATTTACTAGCTTCCAAACCATATATAATTACGCAAAGCCAGTAAACACCCATGGTTAATTAAAAATAATGTCTCTTTTCACGCGAAACTGTTTTTAATTCGATGGGAAAAACTAGCCTTCTCAAAGAAACCTATTGGTTAAGCCGCTATCCAAATTCATATATATTTACCAAAGCCGGATGTACTTTAAAGGGTGTCAGTAATTATCGGCTATTTAAATTATTACGAGAAATCCATAAGTCAAAGCCATAGCGGACACTATATTAAGGGATTGACAGAAAGTTGACAGTTGCATTTAGATAAGATATGGAATTTATCAAAAACAGAATTGACGTCGTAAACAGAGGGGGGAAGAAGGACGGGGTTTACGTAACGAAAAAAGAGTGTATTTTACGCTTTTTATCGAGTATGAACATCATATAGGGACGTTTGTATAGGGGGGGGGGGGTTTAACCGAATAAAGGATAGGGTGACCACGGCAAAAAATTTTATTTTTAAAATAAAAATGAAAAAAGAACTTACATTGCTAATTGTGGCTGCCAAGGCTTCAAGTTCATCAATAACATTCATTGTTGCTTCAATTGTGTCACAATACTTTCTGATAATTTAATCACATTGCATGCCCGTTATATATGAAATCTCAAGGGTAAATTTTTATGTAATGGGGAAAATCATATGTAAGCACTTCTCTGATTGGCTGAGAAGGAGGATGTATCCGACTCGCTGATTGGCTGAGAAGGACACATGTGATCTAACTGTTTCCTGTTCCAGGACACCTTGACATTCATTCCCTAGCATGCACTTGTCCAAAACAATAATAATAAATAAATCCCTCAGTCCTAAAGATTAAAGAAACCTTAATGTTTCTTAATTCCCCCATTCGTGAATCAATAATTCTCCCTAGCGATTATGTAAATCAAGTTCTCAGACCAGGCTAGCCAAACAATCTCATAGCATTCGCGTCAAGCATGTCCATTCTCACTGACAACGAACAGACATAAAACAGGAACATAAATTGCTGTTATCATCCTTAAATGTGAGAAAATTCCTGTTTTTCCATTCTCAGTGACAAAAACCATAAAAACAGATATAAATGTAAGAAAGTTCCAGTTTTTCAAATTCTCACTGACAAAAACCATAAAACAGACATAATTTGATGTTGACATCCGAGAAAAACATCAAATAAATAGACCAACACACATAACCGTCCAAGAAAACAGACATAAATGTGAGAAAATTCCTGTTTTTCAAAGTGAGAAAATTCCTGTTTTTTCATTCTCACTGAGAAAACCATAAACCACGTGGTGCTGTCAGTATTAAACTAAATTGTAGATGGTAGTAGGGGTGGGTGACACGAGTTATAGGGTCACTTCTACTCTTGCAGCCCTTCTCCCGGGGACTTTGGGGGATCAAATCCTCCTCAAAGACATAGTTATTAGATTTTCGACCATGCTGAACAGAATGGCTATCGAAAAATTTTGATGGGGTGACTTTGGGAAATAGTGAGCGTGGGAGGGAGCCTAGTTACCCTCCAATTTTTTTGGTCATTTAAAAAGGGCACTAGAACTTTTAATTTCCGTTTGAGTGAGCCCTCTCGTGATATTCCAGGACCACTGGATCGATACGATCACCCCTGGAAAAAAAAAAAAAAAAAAAAAACACGCATCCGTGATCTTTCTTCTGGCAAAAAATATAAAATTCCACATTTTGCAGATAGGAGCTTGAAACCTCTACGCAATGATTTTCTGATACGGTGAATCTGATGTGGTGATTTTCATTAATATTCTATCACTTTGAGGGGGCGTTTTCCCCTTTTTAGAAAATAAGGCACAATTTTTCATGCTCGCATGGGTGACACTAAACTTGATGAAACTTGAATGTTTGAAATCAGCATAAAAATCCGGTTCTTTCGATGTATCTATTGGTATCAAAATTCTGTTTTAATATTTTCGGTTACTATGGAGCCGGGTCATTCCTTAATTCATTACCACGAACTGTTTGATAAAACTCACAACTATGAATTTATTTGCTTCTTATTATCTTATTCTATCTTAAAACAATATTCTCTTAATAGAATATTCTCTTATATCCCAAAACAACTTAGCTCCCTGCGAAACATGATGGCTCCCATAATGGCAAATTGATGATTGGTGCTTGTATTTTTTGATTAATATAGGATACTTGTTATTCCATTGCTCACACTTATCATAATGGCAATTAGAGCCTAAGAGTTTCCTCGCATTAGAATCATAAACTTCTCCAATATATAGCCTATATTTTTCTACAGGAAAGGTTTATGAAAAAAATAAGAAGCTACATTAACCCAAAGATGAGCAGAAATAAAGGTAAATAGCTTTTCCAGCGTAAAACTACCATAACTTACCATAAATAAATAAAAACAGATACAAATGAACATAAATTATAATATATAATCAAGTCAGACCAAAAACACGCGGAAAATGCCACAGAGAGGAATGCCACACGGGGGCTAATGCCCCCGTGCCTTCTAAAGACCGCAAAATAATTTACTGTCTGAATATAAACTATTTCTATCTGATATTAAAGATTATCTGACTTTATTTCTGCTCATCTTTAGGTTAATTTAGCTCTTTACTTTTCTTCATAAAACATATTTTGTGAATGAAGCTTTTTCAAGTTAATTTCTGGTCGTACTTAATTGAAACATTCTTTTTTGTTGGTTAAGAAGGGATATTTTAAATCATTTCGATTATTCTCTAGAAGAATCAAGAGTTTGGTTTACTATTTATATGTTGGACAAGATTTTTCAACAATTTTCAATAATAGTTGGACTATTATGCTTTGGATTGATTTGTACGGGGATAAATACTTAAATGTAAGGGTTAAAAATCTGCATAATCTTCGGATTCTATAGGGATCCGACTAGATCAGATTATAACCTCGAGTATAGACAAATATCAATCAAGTTTTCCCCTCTGCATACCCTGTAAGTTTCCAACTTAATTCCCTTAATCTTTCCTAAGATAATGTAGATATCTCTTTTTGATCACCCTGAATACACATAGTGCGTTTTGATTTGGTTCAATTTCCCAATCAAAACATCCTAACAATTTCAACTTGATGGCCTTAGCCGTTCCTAAGATATTATAGATATGCCCTTGGGCCACACAGGATGTACATAGTGTCTATTGATTTAGCTTAAATCCCCAAAGGCATACCCTGAAGAGTCTAACTTAATACCCTGAGTTTTCCTGGGATAATTGATTGACACCTTTTTAGCAACCTGGATATACAAAGTTTACTTTTACTTATTTTTACATCCCCCTATACTCTGTTGAAATTTTCGACCTTATACCCTATTCGATTCCTGAGACATTGCATCAGTGCCATTTTGACAACCGGATGTACTTAAACACTTTTGATTGAGACAAATAGTAGTAGTAATAGCAGTAGAAGTAGTAGTGGCAGTAGCAGTAGCAGTATTAGTAGCAGTAGAAGTAGTAGTCGTAGTATTGGTAGAAGTTACCAGTAGTTGTAGCAATAGCAGTTACAAGTAGTCAAAGTTGCAGTTGCAAGTAGTCATGATAGCGTGTAGCTGCAGGTCCAATTAGTTGCAGTAGCAGTTGCAAGCCGTAACAGCCACAAGTAGCTGCAGTCGTAACTAGCTACAAACGCAGGTAGTTTTTGCTGTCAAAGTCACATGAAGTCGCAATAGCAGTTCCAAGTAGTCACAGTCGTAGTCACATGCAGTTTTTCTATAATTTGATTGTCTTTTGACATTTTTGACAAGGTCTAACGGGCGTAAATTCTTCTGGACGTGTTAGGGTTCGATTCACTTTGCTAGATTTTAATATATTAACATATTTTCTAATAAATTATTATTTTGAACAGTTTGGCTAGATGATTCCCATATTAGTTTCCAGTATACATTTTCGAAAAACGTATATTAAAATTTCAATAGACCCTTTTAAAGTGGAAAGAGAATATACTTGAATCCTTTGCGGCATAAGAAAATTTATATTTTTTTTTTTTTTTTTTTTAAAACAGTATACCCCAAAAAAACACGAGTCCAGGGAAGCAATATAAAATACTGTAGATGAAAAAAAGGTTAATGTGATGAGTGTAGACTATTCTCCGATCCTTCGAGATTGTTCTCTAATATTTAGCTTATGATTTGTATAGTCCTAATTGACGAGGCAAAGCTTGTTATTTTATTGAGAGGCTTGACCTATCTATGCCGGCTGTCATTTTCTGTTTTTTTTTTATCATTTTTTATTCATTAAATTTTTAAATGAATGCTATCTTTGAACCAAATTACGAACTGTTTCAATAAATATGGCCTGTATTCATGTGTTTAATACGATTTAACCGATGAAATGAAAGAAATTCGAATATTACGTGGGTCGTGATCATGGTTGTAGCGGTAGCTGAAACCTAGTTAAGAGCGAATCACAGTCCATAGTAAACAAAAATTAAAAAGCAAGTTTAGAAAAAAAAAACTACCTAGTGAATAGAATTGCCAGGTGACACTGGTTCAGGAATCATAACTACTATTTCGGTTTGTCTTGAAAGTAAAAGTTTATTGCGAAAAGAAATTTATGGTGATTTCACAAAAAAGCCTGAAACCCCTCGAAAATGTCGTCAGATCAAAATAAAAGTTGTACCATTGGAATCATCATGGTCGAAAACTTTATAAAGGGAAATTACAATCCCCCTCCTTGAATAACAAGGAAAATCCCTTTTTTGCATGGGTAGCACTGATCTGTCTCCCGTTTTTTTTAGTTTTTTTTTTATAGCAGAGTTAGGGGATGACCAGAAGATCATAGAGAGATGTATAATATCTCATTCGAACAGAAATTAAATTTGCTAGTGACCTTTTTAAGCGACCAAAAAGATTGGAGTACAACTAGCCCCCCCCCCCTACTCCCAAAGTCGCCCAATCACAATTTTGAGATAGCCATTTTGTTCAACATATTTCAAAGGTCAAATAGCTTGGTTTTGTTGATAATATGACCCTCCATATTCTCTGGGGAAAGTGCTGCACACTGTATCGGTATCGGACGTATTCATATCACGCGTATCGGTGTGAGCGTATTGTTATTGGGCGTATTGGTGTCGCAAGTATCTAGTGCAAAATGAGCCACATATTACCATACAGGCAAATATATACTAAAGATAACTGATCTGTTTCTCTGGATATTTGAATTATTAGTTTTGACAACATTTTTTTGCAAAAATTAAATTTCTGCTCGAGCGGAGTGGGGGGGGGCAAACTGGGGTCTGTAGGGGCCAGTTGCCCCCCTGCCCCATAGCAAATTAGGCCCCTTTCTACGTCCTTCCTTTAAATTCTACCATCAGCAAGTTCCAAATGGCACTAAAACGGCACTTTTGGCGCCACGTTTCAAGTGGAAAAGCTGGGGCTAGTGGGCTACTAACACTTTTTAGAGTGACGTTTAATGGGTCATTTGAAAGCTATCTTTCATATCTACGTGATGTTTATCAATTCTACCATCCGTAAGTATAATATAGTAAAAACAACACTTTTGATGTCACTTCTTAAGTAGAAAAGCTTGGAAGTATAAAACGATATCGTAATTGTAATAATTATGTTCCCTACCTGATTTCCAGGTAGAAATTGTGTTTTTAAGGAGGACACTCCCCCACAGCCCTCAGGGCAAGGGTGGAAAGTTATGCCCAGGGGGTTACATAAGCTTTTTATAGAAAGCTTTGTCGTAAAAACTTCAAAAACTCAAAACTCGATTGGAAATTCAAAGTTCTAGTGCCCTTTTTAATAGTCGAAAGTGATTGGAGGGCAACTAACACCCTCTCACGCCCACCTTATCCACAAACACATCCAATCAAAATTTTGAGATAGCCATTTTGTTTAACGTGGTTGAAAATATTGGAAATTAGGTCTTTGAGGATGACAACCCTCCCACAGCCTTCAGGGTAAGGTTTGTAAGTTATGCCCTGGGGGCATATAAGGTTTTTATAGAAAGCGTTGTCGTAGAAACTTCAAAAAGGGCTCATTCGATTATAAATTTAAATGGCTAGAGCCCTTTTTAATAGTCGAAAGTGATTGGAACATTTCCCCAAACACATCCAATCAAAAATTTGAGATAGCCATTTTGTTCAACGTAGTTGAAAGTTCTGGATATTATATCTTTGAGCATGACACTCCCCCCAAGGTCTTCAGGGCAAGGGTTATAAGTTATGCCCTGGGGACACGTATGGTTATCATGGAAGGAATGCTCGTATAAACTTCAGAGAGGGCTCATTTGATTGTAAATTGAAAGTTCTAGTTCGCTTTTTAAGCGTAAAAAGATATTGGAGGGTAATCAGCCCTCCCCCCCCATCACGCCCTTTTTTCCCAAGTGCATCCGATAAAATTTTGAGATAGCTATTTTGTTAAAAATAGTTCAAAGATCATATAACAAAAACTCCGAGGCGTTATAAGTTAAGCCCTGGGGGCATATATGGTTCTTATGGAAGGGATGCTCGTATACACATCAAAGAGGGCTCATTTGACTGGAAATTGAAAGTTCAAGTTCACTTTTTAAGAGTCGAAAGAGATTGGAGGGCACCTAACCCCCCTCCCCCCTTCCACGCCCTTTTTTTCTTAAGCCCATCTGATAAGAACTTTGAGATAGCTATTTTTTTAATAATTAAAAGACCATATGACAAAAACTCCGGGGTCGACACGGCCCCCAGGGCCCGAGGGCAGGCGTTGTAAGTTATGTCCTGGGGGAATATATGGCTCTTATGGAAGGGATGCTCGTAAAACTTCAGAGGGCTCATTAGATTGGAAATTGAAAGTTCTTGTTCACTTTTAGACAGTAAAAAGAAATTTGAGGGCAACAACTCCCCTACAAACGCCTCTTTTTCCCGAATACTTTCGATAACAATTTTAAAACAGCCATTAAGCTGAAATATTTTTAACAGTTAGATAAAAACTCAGGTTCTAAAACAATCTTCCAGGCCCGGGGGCAGGCATGGCAAGTTATGCCCTAGACCATATATGGTTCTTCTGGAAGAGATACTCGTATAAAATTCAGAGAGGGCTCATTTGATTGGAAATTTAGTGTTCGAGTTCACTTTTTAATAGACAAAAGAGACCCAATGGCAACTAGCCCCCTCCACGCCTTCTTTTTCCAAACCCACCTGACGAAAATTGCGAGATAGACATTGTGTTAAAAAAAATAGTCCAAAGGTCGGATAAGAAAAACTCCAGTGTCACTACATCCCCTCAGGGCCCGGGAAAAGGCGTTCTAAGTTCTGCCCTAAGGGCATGTATGGTTCTTATGAAAGCGATGCTCGTATAAATTTCATAGAGGGCTCATTTGATCTGAAATTGAAAGTTATATTTCACTTTTTAAGAGTCAAGAGATTTAAGAGCAACAAGTCTCCCCCCCCATGCCCTTTTTTCCCAAAACCCATCCGCTACAAATTTTGAAACAGCCAGTTTTTTTAAAACATTGTTCAAAAATTAGATAACAATAACTCCGGTGTCAACACAACTCCCCAGGGGGTAGGCGTTGTAAGTGTTGTCCTGGGGGGGAGGTGTATGGTTCTTATGAAAGGGATGCTTGTATAAACTTCAGAGAGGGCTCATTTTATTGGAAATTGAAAGCTCTAGTTCACTTTTTAAGAGTCAAAAGATATCGGAGAGCAACTAGCCCCCCCATACCCCTTTTTCCCCAAGCCTGTCCGATAAAATTTTTAAAATAGCAATTTCATTAAAAGTAATTCAAAGGTCAGATAAGAAAAACTTAGACAGGCGTAGTAAGTAATGCTCTGTGGGCATATATCGCTTTTATGGAAGGGATGCTTGTATAAACTACGGTGGGGGCTCATTTGATTGGATATTAAAAGTTCTCGTTAACTTTTTATGAGTCAAAAGAGATTGGAGGGCAGCTAGCCCCCCCCCCGCCACACCCTAAATGCGTAAGATAAAAATTTTGAGGTAGACATTTTGTTAAAAATAGTTCAAAGTTCAGATAACAAAAACTCCGGTGTCGAAACAGACCCCAGGGCCCGAGGGTAGGCGTTGTAAGTTATGCCCTGATGGCATATATGGTTGTTGTGGAAGGGATGCTCGTATAAACTTCATAGATGGCTCATTTGATTGGAAATTGAAAGTTGTAATTCAATTTTTAAGAGTAAAAAGTAATCGGAGGGCAGCTAGCCTCCCCCCACACTCCATTTATTTTTTTTCCCAGAGACACTTCATATAGAAAGGGGTCGTCGTATAAAATCCAAAGGGGGCTCATTTCAAAGAGGGCAAACTTTTTTCACTTTGATATTGCTACTTTGATACCAGTTTTGATACTTTGATAAAGATTTGATTTTTTTTAAGTTTGATTTTGAAATAAAGAATTTTTAAAAACTTGGGACTTTTTGCAATCGAAAAAGAACAAAAATTAATTTTAAAAAAACTTTAAAAAAAGTTCAAAAAAATTTAAAAATTTAATTTAAAAGAAGTTTTTCAAAGAGAAGTAAGGGCCATTTTAAACTTAAGCTCAGCAGATACAAATACCTGTTAAAATTCAAACTCAAAATGACCAGAAATTACTATTAAAGAATAAATGAAACCCAAAACGAACAGAAACTAAATAAACAATCATAGGAAAAAACATACAAAAAGTAATAATATAAATGAACAAATAGATCTTAAAGCGAGTAAAGCTTAGATTGAATATGAAAATCAAGCTTAAAACAAAAAAAAAGATTAAATAAACAATCAATGCAAACAAACATACAATAGATATTAATGTAAATGAATAAATGAATCTTAAAACGAGTGAAACTTAAATTTAATATGCAAATCAAGCTTGAAACGAATAAAAATCACAACAAACAAGAGTTTGGGTATTGCCTCCTTTTCTCACTGTAGAAGTCTAAAACCTACTGTGTCATCGGCGCTTTATTGAAAACTATATGAGTCTTGAACAGTCTTGGAAAGTATAAACAATATCAAATTGAATATTTTATATATAATGATATTAGTTGTTGAAAGATCCATTGGTTCAAGAGTTTATTTCACTCTAATTTTATTTTTATTTTCAATGCTGTAAGAACTGGAAAAGAAAATATTTGTAATATAATTCGTTTTCAGTGAACCGCCAATGAAGTAGGCATTTTTTTTACAGTTAAAGAAGGGAGCAGTATCCAAACTCTTGTTTGTAGTGAAACTATATTTGTCTTGAACAACTTTAGAAAGAACTAATAAATTAAACTGAATATTTGATGCATAATGATATTAATTGCCGAAAGCTCATCAGTTCAAAATTTTACTATAAATTTAATGTTTATTTTCAATAGTAAGTACAAAAGAAAATATCTGTAATAAAATTGGTTTTCAGTAAAACGCTAATGACGTAGTAGGTTATAGGCTTTTACAGTGAGAGAAGGAGGCGATACCCAAACTCTTGTTTGTAGTGATTTTTGTTCGTTTCAAGCTTGATTTGTATATTCAATTTAAGTGTCACTCCTTTTTAAGATTTATTTATTCATTTATATTAATATCTATTGTATGTTTGTTTGCATTGATTGTTCATAATTTCTGTTCGTTTTAAGTTTCATTTATACTTCAATAGTAAAATATTTTTTTTTTTCGTTTTAAGCTTGATTTTCATATTCAATCTAAATATTACTCGCTTTAAGATCTATTTATTCATTTTATATTATTACTTGTTGTATGTTTTTTCCTACGATTGTTTATTTCTGTTCGTTTTGGGTTTCATTTATTGTTTAATAGTAATTTCTGGTCGTTTTGAGTTTGTATTTTAATAGGTATTTGTATCTGCTGAGCTTAAGTTTAAAATGGCCTTTACTTTTCTTTGAAAAACCTATTTTTCGGAAATTTTTTTGTTAATTAATAAATAAGAGAAGTCACAGCAGTGTTGTTTGTAAATTAAATTTTAATCAAAATCGAGCATAGATTAATTAAAAAACTAAATTTTTTTGAGGGAAGTAAAGAGCGAAGTTGAAACTTAAAACGAACAAAAATTATTACTTCACAGCCTATCTAACATATATCAATAAAACTAATGCAAATAAATTAACTGGCGATATTTTTCTATGTTTGTAACATTACAGAAAATTAGCGCTTTAGAATACCTAGGTTTCTGCGTACCTTTATTTCATTCAAATCAGAATAGTGATAAAAAGGTAAGTTTTCATCGTGAAGGATACCTTAGATAAGTACATTGCCATCGTTTAATCAACTAATAGTGTTTCGAATGGTAAATTTCAGATAATTGAGGATAAACTTGAGATATAAGAGAAAAAACTAAAGGCTAGATTTAGAAACGTTTATGCCAAGAGAGTTTGCCTCAAACTAAAAATATAACTCTTTCAATTCAGAACAAATAAAAAGAGACTACTTGTGATTGTTTATTGATTCCTATTCTAGTACACAATCACAACAAGTATTGTAAGGTTACCTTGGATTCAAAAATATATGAAAAACCTCAAATCCAATTCAGAACTTAGCCTCTAAAGCTATGATCCACTATCAAGCGATAAAATGACGTGTTGAAATTTGCAAATGCAAAACTTAATAAATGCAGACGAATTAGAAAATAACTACGAGATATTTGAAAATTCCTATCTTGAATCTTGAAGTTCCTTATCTTTTCCGGTAAGACATACACTTTTAAATATTTAGCGTGGTGCAATTAATTCGTCATGTTTAGTCTTATCAAATTTAGTCTCAATTACATTATTCAGAACAAATACAAAGATAAGCCCCAAATTCACGTAGGCACACGACAGATTTGACAACCTTGGGTGTCTTTTTCTTTAATTCAACTTCCCAATCAACAGCTCTGACAGTTTTAATCGAACACCCTTAGTTGTTCCCGTGGTATCATAGATATATTCTTTATACTATATCTTTCCATAGATATACTATGTATATAGTGTCTTTTGATTTAGTTTTACCTTCCCCAAAAAAATGCCCCAAAGTTTCAACATAACAGCCTTAGTTTTTCCAGGGATACTGTACAGACGCCGTTTTGACAATCTGGGCACATAATTTATTTCTAGTTATATCTACATCCCCCCCCCCAGCTTTACCTGAAAATTTCAACTTGATACCATACTAAATTCCTACGTGGAGTCCTATGTAAATCCCTTTAATTAATCAAAGTGGAAAACCCCCCAGGCCACGGTGCCCAGGACAGCTACTTCGGTTGCCCCCTCCCTATGAACGACTCTGGTAGTTATAGTTGTGATCTCATGTAGGCACAATTTCAGTTTCAAATAGTTGCGGTCAAAAATAGTTAGAGTCGCAATCCCAAGTAGTCACGTACGCAAGCAGTAGTAGTAGCATAGGTAGGAGTTGCAGAAGTAGTGGTAGTAAAAGTAGCAGTAGTTACTGCAGAAGCCGTGAAAGGTTCAATATAATTTCCTAAGTCGTTCCTGATATACTACTGCTACACCCTTTTGAAAACCTGTGTACACATACTTTGTTTTGATTTAGTTTAACATATCCCTAAACATTTCCTGAAAGTTTCATCTTAATGCCCTGAGCCTCAGTATTACCAGTAGCCGTAGATGTGGTGGTAGCAGTAGTATGTACATATTGCCTTTTGGCCAGTTGATCATCCACCTAATCATGCCCAGAAAGTTTCAACTTAATAACCTAAGCCGTTCCCGAGATTTTTCTGATTATTTGCGGGCATACAGTATGCCTGATTTTTGTTCAGAATCCCTTCCGCGTTCCTTGGAATGTTCTCCTTAATACCCCAAACCTTTATAGTAGTAGCAGTGGCAGAAGAAGGATGCATATAGTGCCTTTCGCATTGTTCAACATCCTCTCATTACAACATGTAGGTTTCAGATTAATATTCTAACCCGTCCCTAAGATATTGCTGATACGCCCTTTTGACAATCTGCATGCACATGACTCATTTTTATTTAATTCAGCTCCCCCTCAACATTACTGAAAATCTCACCTTAATACCTGCCTTGAAATTTTCACCTTAATATCGTTCGCTTTAGTAAGAGTCGCAGTAGATGTAGTAGTAGTAGTGTGCATATATTGCCTTTTGGTCAATTGAGAATCCCTCTCATTATGCCAGGGAAGTTCAAAATTAATACACTAGATCGTTCCAGAAACTTGCCCTTTGGAAAACATGTATGCGTATATTTTTTTTTTTTTTTTTTTTACTAAGTTCAACGCTTCCCTCGACATTTCCTTAAATCTTCATGTTCTTATCCTTCGCCTTTTTGGAGACCAAGGATTAAACATGGACCTCTTTCCCACTAGTAAATGCTACCTACAAACAATGGGCAAATTGCATAGCTTACAGTCCATGCCCCAAGGGTTGTAGGGGATCGTGTCATCCCCAGAGGTACAGTCGTTGGACCTTTCAACTATGCTAAGCAAAATGGCTATATCAAAATTTCTATTGGAGCAAAAAGAAGCGTGGGATAATTTGCTGCGTGCACTCCAATCACTTGTGACCCTTAAAAAGGTACTAAAACTTTAAATTTCCAATTGAATGAGCCCTTCTAAGATTTCTACGTCAACTCCTTCCATTTGAAGCGCCTTGGTGAAAAGAAGAAAAAACAATACATAGAGCCTGCTTCACTCTTTACTTAGACAACGCTATATGATAATGATTGTAAAATACCTTCTTCGAAGCGGAACAGCCTCTTTCCGAGAAATAGCTTTAACCCTTCTCGAAATATGATAATTTTGTTTTCCTTCTGGGAATTCAAAATCAGAGTTGTTGCTGGGAATAGCGGAGTGTAGTCTTAAAATGGAGGAACGTTAGAGTTCAAAAGCAGTTGCTGACTCTGATTCGAAATATTCACCAGTTACTTACCAGATTCTCATCGTTTACTTCTGTTTGAGAGCTCATATGAGGAATTCATTCAACACATGAAAGCACAATACAAACAGAGCTTATATATAAGCCATAGACAGTTTAATTAATCGTGTTAGGCATGCAGACATTATTTATTTTTTGGGAAGGGAGGAAATGGATGAGGGACTCAGAAACTTCCATCAGAATACGGAAAATTGATCATTTTCTAGATGCAGTGTGTTAACACTATCTCTGGTTGACATCTTGATTCCTCTCGTATTTAAATTTTCGGTACGGAGTGAGAAAGAGGGGGGGGGGGATTAAATCTTGTCCTTCCAGCAAAGAAAAATCAAACAATGATAGGGTAAGCATTCCCTTTCCAAACAAACTCTAGTTAATATTTTAAAGAAAAAGCAGAGCCAGGTTAATGAAACTTTCAGGAATCAGCTCAAATACCAAATCCTGAAGATATCTGATAGTTTCAAGTTTCAGCTTTACTGCTTATTTTAAAATAGTAAAGCTAATTTAACCGGAAAGAGAATCTCAACCATGCATATTATTTTCTGTAGTTGAACAGCATTTATCTGCCAAGTGATTTAGACGAATCTTTATATCCACAGTACACATATCTAGAAAGTAGGATCAAACCAAAAAACATCTGTCACCAAGTGCCTCGACGCGAATAAAAGCTCCTCCCATTTCCTTTGGTTAAGCAGTTCATTGTATATTTCTCAGTAGTTCAAGCAACTTTGAAAAATGGTGCGAATCTGTATCACTTATGATTGCAAAAACAGAATGAAAGGTGGTGAGCATTGAGCCGTCGAAGTGGTTCGCTACTCTCCCATCTCACAGGCTTACGACTTGACTGAGCGGCGGATATAGGATTTATAAAAGTGGGGTTTGGATTAAATTTTAACAAATATGGAAATTTTCAGTGCCAACTTCTGATCAATTTCACAATTTCATAAATAATGGGAGAGCGATCCACGAAGTGGCGGGACTATTGGAAATTTGCCACAAAATGTTTTACCACAAAGGGGCAACCTAACAGTTTTAGCACAGATTATCTATTAGGTTTCACAATAATCTGTGGTTTTATATAGTAATATTGCGCCATGAAGCGTCAAAACTTTTTCTTATTGGTAAGGAAAAATATTCCCTTGAATTTTCCCTCTTTTATACTGTTTTTGGGGCTTCAAAAATGTCCTTCGAAATTTGATGTAGGACCTTTGTTTTTCTTCTACTAACCGGTGGAATAGCTCTATCCAAGAAAATACCAAAATTCTTTATGACTTTTTCCCAGGATTTAAGCCGCTTTTTAAGCCAAATTTTTGTTTCCTTTTAAAGTTAGGACCTTGAAAACGTCTTTCCAAACTTAAATAGAACTATAAATATATTCCTAAGATGTCCTTTTCCCTAGCAAATTTTTTACCAAATCTCTGAGGAGTTAATACTTTAAAGGGGAGGGGAGTAAGGATGGAGAGAGAATCTTGAGAAACTTTCCCAAGGCTAATTTAGGTTGTAGATTTGTTCCATTTGTTCCAAGTTTAATTCACATAGCACAAATCATTTCTCCTCGACAGGTGTTCACAACACATTTAACATGAAACTAATCCATAATTAAATCGATAAGCAAAAATGTGTCATTATAGCCGCATCCCAGACCCGGCCATATTCTGGACCTAAGTGTGACTGTTCCAGACTGCAGATAAAACTGGTTTTGAGGTGATGTTAGTCATGACCAAAACCCCATTCCAAATTAAATATTTACCGTAATCCGAAGTGGGCGCTAAATTATTTGTCGAGTATTGAAAAATCAACTTGATTTGATTGGTTAATATGTCAAAAGTTAAAATTGTGCTCTTTTAGTGGATATTAGAGACCATATAACTAAGGGGCATTTTAATATTTTACTCATTACTTCTCTTTGTCTCTGAGTTTGCTTAAACATTAAGGGCACCTCTGACCGAGAAGAAAGTATTTACGCTAGCAGTAAATTTAGGGAGAGAATAAATGCGGTAATAAAACGATAAACCTATAACAGCTGGTAAAATTCAAAATATAGTGTTTAAATGAGCAAACTTATTTATTACAACTAACTGTGATGAAACTGTTTAAATTAGATATTCTTATAACATTTAAGACTGACCATTGACATTTATATACAATAATAGTTCAAATAAATTATACTACAATTCTAGAAATTAAAAAACATATGCAAATTAAATGGAGTCTATCCCTCCGCATTTGATCGAGAGTAAAAGTTCCTGACGTCATCGATAGCCTTGCACCATTCCAAAGCAAAACCAGTTGGGTCTTCTAAATAGTAGGTTCGATTCGGCTGAAATAAACAGAAATAAATAAATATTATATACATATATATATATATATATATATATATATATATATATATATATATATATATATATATATATATATATATATATATATATATATATATATATATATATATATATACGTACAAGGTTCTTGAATTGTTGTAATCCCTTGTTAAAATATATACATTTATTTTTACAAATACCAGTTTTTTACTCTTTACGCAATTTGATGTCTTTTCATACTGCAGTCTTTCCAAAGATATTTGATTACTGAAGCTAGTTTGATGTCTAACAACGATATGCACTAAGCTGGAAACTTTTTTTTAAGGCTTTTGAATTTTTGTAATCCCTTGTCAAAATAGAGAATCATCATTTGTAATAATTGCAAATTTTCGTTTTTTGAGCCTTCCTACTGACATTATATAACTGATTGGGTTCAAATCTGTAAGCTTAATTTCGTAGCGAGTTAATTTTATCAAACAAAAAAAAACTAATTTTAAAATTTGCAGTTTTTTTCTAGTTTGAATTAAAACATTAATATCAATGCTCAGGCACCGTAAGGATTTTTGCAGTTTACATAATAACTTTAGCGATTCCGAACTGAACTTAAAAAGATTTTCAACTTTTTTTCATGTGATAATAAATTCAATCTTTTTTAAGGCTTTTGAATTTTTGTAATCCCTTGTCAAAATAGAGAATAAACATTTTTTCAGTTTACATAATAACTTTAGCGATTCCGAACTGAACTTAAAAAAATTTTCAACCTTTTTTCATGTCTTAAAAAGACATTGCTTATACTTATAACAAAATAAATTCGGCAATGCTGTTTTTCCAACGACGATTTCTACTAAGCTTCAAACTTTTGGTTTTCTTTTTTAAGGTTTTTGAATTGTTGTAATCCCTTGATAAAATATATACAAATATTTTTGTAATTACCAGTTTTTTGCTCTTTGAGCAATTTAATGTAAACTTTTCCATGCATGAAAATCTTCAATTTTTCCACATAAATGTGACAAGTGTGACGACGTCATTATAATACTGACGCATATAAAAATGATGTCACTCACATAATTTTTTTTTCCAAAATTAAGGTTCTTAGATCTAGATTTTGAATGCAATAAAGCTGAGGCTATGAAAAACTCTAGAAAAGGTGTAAAGGGAGCGTTTGAAGAACTTACGCTGAAACCAGACAATTACAAAGGAATTTGAAAAGACAAGCTTAAAGGAAAAGCGTCTGAAAATACCAATTTACATAACTTTTCGGGATCAACCGCTCTTATTACCATGATTACAGCGACGGAACACGAAATTCAGTGTGTCACGGAAAACCGTGCTCAGAAAATAGATCAGAGTTTGGATAAAAATTGGCAACTATTGGAGGCAAATAGGCATTTTCTAAAGACACCGTTAGTCCAATGAAAGCGCAAAGCTCGTCGATTTCAAGTGAAATTTACAGAGCATTAGTTGTTGAATTCGAGCCGAAATTTGTTGTATTATCCAATGATTTAAAACATTTAAAAAATCAATGCTCATTCATTGAGGACCGGATTAAAGTTGCAGAGCAAAAGCTAGATGTGTATGAACAAGAAAAGAGATTAAATAGTCTCATGTTCAATGGGGTTAAACAACCTTCCAATAGTGACTTGAAGTCGGTAGTTCTTGATATAGTGACAAACAAAATGGAGCTAGAAATATCAAATCAAGATGTGATCGAAATTAAAAGATCAAATCTAAGCAAAGGCAATAGTAAACATGATGCAACTGCTCCTGTAGTTGTAACATTCAAGTCTAAAGACCTTGCTTCTAAAGTTTTTAAAGAAAAGTCAAAATTAGCTCGGACTGGTATTTTGTGTCCGAAAATCCGATGAAACGAAGACGTGATGTTCTGAACTTGGCACGGAATAAAATATGGGAATAAGCAAGTGTGGTCTGATAAAGGTCGAATTTATGTACGTCTCGCTAGTGATTCGTTTCCACGTCGTTTATGGTCTATCGAAGATATTGCATAATAGTGTGTGCTAATAGTTAAAAGTCGTTATATTTTCACTACTTGTTTCTTTTTTATTTTTTTTTTATAGAAGTTGTATTGCGCCAAGTCATCTTAAAGTTGTGGTGAGAGACTAAAGACCTTTGAAAATAATCCGTTCCGAGCTGAAGATATTCTTAATGCTGATATTGCACAGGAAAGCTCTTCTATCACATTTCGACCGAATAGAGATAGCTATTATGTAAATCCGCTTTCTTTGATATCTAATGCTGATGAAAATTCGTTTTCTCTTGGTCATTGGAATTGTCTCGTTACGTCACCGTATCGTGAAATTCTGCAGATGCTTGATAGTAAAAATTGCAGATTTGATAGTATAGGCCTATGTGAGACTTTTAACGTCAGAACATTCTTCTTCCCTTTTCAGTTTTCCATGATACCAGCTTATTGTAAAAAAATAGAAAGACGATGGCACGTGGAGGTTTAGCATTTCTAGTTAAGGAGCATCTTGTGGCTAATGTGAGGGGGGATTATTCCATTTGGATAGAAGGTGAGGTCGAAAATCTTACTCTTGAGCTGGAAATTGGCGGGAATCAGATTTTGATAAGTGAGGTTTATAAGCCACCGAGTACTCAGTGGGAAGAGTTTACCCTTGGTTTTGGTCGAGTTTTGGATGGGATCCAGTTGAGTACTTCCGAGTTTATCTGCATGGGTGACTTTAATTTTGACCTTTTGTGTTTGTATAGTGATAATTTAGAGTTTTTACCCTTATGGTTAGTCATGATGTATATCCTCTAGTAGAAATTCTAGCGTGCGTTACTCAACATTCAGCAACATTAATCGATAACATATTTGTTCGATCTCGCCTACTTGCTACTTCTTATATTGATATAATAATTAGTGAGTCTTCTGATCATTTTCCTGTGGTGGCGGTGACTTCCTTCCTACGTAGACAAAAGCCAAAAATAAAGAGAATAATGAAAAAACAACTGAGAAAAGAGAATATTCACAAATCTAGGCAAGACCAGAACGTTCTTTCGCGGCAAGATGCTAATTATGCGTATGAAAGCCCATTTGCTATAGTTCATAAGTTCATAGCTAGTCTTCAACCAATAGTTGATTCAACATGTCCAACGAGAACTATCAAGCTGAATAAATGTACTAAGACCAAGGGTAACCTAGGAGCTTCTTCGATTAATCCAGAAAAGAAATGATTTGTACGTAACTTATTTGAATTCAGAGTCACAGGAGGTGTTCAATGACTTTAAAAAACTTCGTAATGAAACTAATCGGCATCAAAGATCTTGTGTTAAAAATTTCTTGCGATCAAATTTGAAAATAATAAAGGGAACACGAAAGGTACGTTGAAAACTATTAATGAATTATTAAATGGTTGCAAGAAGAATGAAAATCTAGCTAGCCTAAAAGTTCACGATAGAATAGTTGTTGAAAGGAAGGAAATTTTTGATGTTTTGGGTGAGTATTTTTCACAAATTGGTAAATCAGTAAGTGAAATTTCATATATGGATAGCAGTAAAATTGCTGAACCTTTTAAATACGAAATAGGTTTTGGCGGTAAACATGAACATTGCTGAAACTAATGTAGAGAAGATGAATCACGTAATAGGATCGATGAAGTCAAATTCGTCTGGGAGTGATGGTCTCAATCTGCAAACATTAAAATTAGTATTCGTGTATTTGTTGCCCTGCCTTGTATATTTGATTAGCTTATCGCTGAAAAAGAGTGAATTTCCTTCACTATTAAAAGAGGCCACGGTTATCCCTTTGCATAAAGGAGGTCTGAAGACAGATCCTTTGAACTGGAGACCGATTTCGATGCTTTCTTTGTTTTCAAATTTGTATTAATAGATCATGTATAGGAGTCTGTATAACCATCTGAATCTATATGGATTTCTCGCAGAAACACAGTTCGGATTCAGTCCTACGATACATGCAGTCCACCATCTCACAGATTTTGTTAACTCTGCGCTTGAACGTGGGGAGCTAGTGCTTTCAATTTTCATAGATTTTAAAAAAGCTTTTGATACTGTTGTTTTCAAGATCTTATTGAGCAGGCTACGTTTTTTAGGTGTTCAGGATGTATCTTTGAATTGGTTTGAGTTTTATCTTGGAGGGAGAACACTTAGAGTGAATGTTGATGGCTGCAAATCAAGAAGTTATAGAGTCCATTGCGGAGTTCCACAAGGTTCGGTGCCTGGACTACTTTACCTAATTTATGTAGATACCATACGAAATCATACTCTTTGGAAATTAATCCAGTTCATCGCTCATGCTATTTTGTCTACCAGAAAAATCATCTTGCAAAAATCTTTTGACTGAACAGGCAAACAAGGACCTAAATAAACTGGCAACTTGGGAAAGGTGTAGCCATTTGTCTGTCAATGTTTTAAAGACGAACTTTACGCCTATCTCTAGGATTAGTGCTCCCATTATTTTAAATAATAAAATATTTCTGAATTGTGTATTCTTAAAACAAGCTTTTATTTGTAAAATATTTAGGTTTTTATCTTGATTGCAATTTGAGTTGGGTCTTATAAGAAGGCCAAGGAATGAGCTCCCACCAAGGATGATCCTCTATCATTCTCTTATCAGTCCGTATCTATCTTATGGTTGTTTGCTGTAGACTATTTCTTTTGTGTCAAGTTTTAAAAGAGTTCAAATTTTACAAAATAAATTCGTTCGTGTCTTAGGACATTATGTGAGATTTGAAAATAGTACTTTGAGTTGCTTTACTAAAATAGAAATTCTAAATGTTTATAGGTTAAGAGATTATCAACTAACTATTTTTGTTTATAAATGTTTGAATCGGGATTCACCGGAGTGGTTTTGGGAAATTTTTAAGTCAAACTCGTTTTATTATTGTTATGAAACTAGGCATTCTTCAAGGATAATGTCTGAGGCTCGGAGTACTTAACGCAGATTTTCATTTCCGCGTTTTGCAGGACCTCAGCTGTGGAATTAACCCCCTTAGGGTACAAAGATGGCACATAATGTTAGCCAGTTCAAGAGTGGGTTGAAACGTTACCTTCTGGTAAGTTGTTAACAATTTAAGTTGATTTAAGTATGTCTCGCTAGTAATTCGTTTCCACGGCGTTTATGGTTTATCGACGATATTGTTTAATAGTGTGCTCTAATAGTTAAAAGTTGTTATATTTTCACTACTTGTTTTTTTTCTTTTCTTTTTCCGTGATTTTGATTTACAGCTGAAGTGTAAATATATGTTAGTAGATTATAAGGATGGAAACAACCATCATTTACAACCCAATGGGTTTCATCGATGATTGTTGAAAGACTATGTAAGCGTTATTTTTGTTAATAAATTATTTCTCTCTCTAAACGTTTTTGGCACTCGGCTGACTGACCGTATTTCAGACAGTAGGCTACACGAAAAGTGTAGTTCAATCCAACTTTCTAGGACTATAGTGAGAGAAGGGCTGAAATAGCCAGGACATGTTCTGTGGATGAAGAATGACATATTCCCGAAGATTGTCCTTTTCGGCCAACCGTGTAGGACAAAACGGAAAGCAGGTCGTCCTCGTCTGGGGTGGGAGGACGTCATAAAGAAAGATTTAAGGAAATAGAAACTTCCTGGGAGGGTGTTAGAAGGGAAGTTTCGAAAAGATTGAGACGGAGTAGGGGCGTGTTGTGTTGGTCTCAGGGGCTTTGTGCTGTCGTGAGCTGTTAGTAGTAGTAGTAGTAGTAGTAATGAATGTTGGAGTTATCGTTTTGGTAATTATACACCAAATAAACTAGACATCATTTGAAGAAAGGACTGGAGACCATTTGAAGGAGGCCATACAAAATTCTGAAAAGTATTACAACGTCGGTTATAAACTATTATAAAATCCCCCCCTAGATTTTGGAATATACCTTTTTTGGTATTTCTCATTGAAAAAAAAACAAGGAAGTCTTCCCCCCCCCCCTTTTAATTTAGAAAAATAAATTTTAAGCCCATTTCAAACACTTTCATTAATAGCGCCACTGCAAGTATATTGCTCCACTTTACACAGAACTGGACTGGATTAGAAGAAATGAAATAACTATTTACCAAATGAAAAAAGAAAAAAATCAAGTTCCCGTTATATCTTCTACAAATTGTTTAATATACAAATCTCAAAAATCCGCGCAAATTTCTTAGAAATGGTGACTTTTCTTGACATTAGTGTTTCAATTTTGTGAATTAAAAAAAAGTTTTTAAACTATTTTAAAGTGCTCTAAAAATGTGTTTCAAATATTGTTGATTGTTCAATTGATAAAACTGCAAATGATTTGTTGAACTATATTGTGTACTTCTATATTAGTATGGTAATGTAATATGGGCTGTTTTTAATTCCATAAGCAGGAAATAATAGCGTAGTTCTGAGTGCACTGAATAGATATCAAACTTTTTGCTAATGGCAAAAAAATTTTGCAGGGTATATAAACTTCTCTTTCTTTTTTTCGAATTGATAACTTTCACTTATTTTAGATACTCCTTTAAGAGAAAAAAAAAAAATTCTGAACCTTGTTTGCAGCAGGAGAATTTTGATGATGGATGTCTAGAAGACCAAAATACCGAGATATGCAATGACAAGCACACTGTAAGAACAGCTTAATGTAAAAAAAAAGCTGGCATTTTAAAATCTACATATTTTATTTAGTTACTTAACTCTGAAAACTTAGGTTTAGAGGTTTCATTTGCCTCCCCCTCCCTCTACTTTACAAGGATTTTATATACGATCAAGAAATGTTGGCGGAAGAGGGCGCGATAACTCCCATGGGAGCTTTCAGTTTCCCTACTTCTGTGACTTATTATAGAGTTTTTTCCTTTTTTTTTTGTAAATTTAGTTAATTCCATTCAACATGAGGGTTCAAGCAAGAATTTCTGGCTTTTCAGATATGACGCTGCAATCCATACAAATGCGGCTTTTCATAATTAATGCTCACAAAAGTTATTACCAATTACAGAGAGTATTTTTCACTTTTTGTTATGCGCGTTTTTTAATTAAGGTCCGTTTGATCATAAGTACACAACGAATGATTATTAAAAAAAAAAAAAAAAAAAAAATTCAAAAAGTACATACTTTACTCTATTTAACAGCATAGTTGCCAAGTTGGTTGTAAAACTTATCAAATCTCTCAACTAATTTTAAAGTAACCTCTGTATAAGAACTTGCCACCTGTTCCGCTAACCATGAATTCACTTCCGTTTTTACGTCATCATCATCAATGTAAGGTTTGTCACTGAGGTGTTGCTTGAGGTGGAGAAACGGATAGTAATAATACGGCGCAAGATCAGGACTGTATTCTAGGTGATCTAAAACTTCCCAGGAAAAACTGTTCAGGAAATTACGGGTCTGACCAGCAGTGTGAGGTCTTGCATTCATGAAGAAGGACAATTCCCTTTGTCAGTGTGCCATTTTTTTTTAATCTGTCTGCGGAGCTTTCTGAGGGTTAGGCAGTAGGCTTATGCATTGATAGTGGTTCCTCCTTGCATGAAGTCAACCAAAAAATAACCACCATGCTTATTACCAAACACCGACGCCATGATTTTGCGCTGGGAAAGAGGATGTCCGGCCTTCAAATTTTCAGGGCAGTGTGTGTGTTTCCATTCCGTGTTCTGATGCCTCGATTTTGGCGTGATATGCCAAACCCATGTTTCGTCTTCAGCTCAACCGGTTGCCACCTCAGTGGCAACCGTTAAAAAGAAGACGACAACAGTCAACTCTTGGTTATTGGAGCCGGCGACAAGCTCTTATAAAGACTTTACTTTAAAATTAGTTGAGAGGTATGATAAGTGTTTCAAAAACTTGATAATTATGTCGAAAAATGGAGTAAAGTATGCACTTTAAAAAAAAAAAATACTTTTTTGAAATAATCTTTCGTTGTCTACTAATGTTCAAACGGACCTTAATTAAAAAACACGCCTCGTATATTCCTTACTTCGAAATCACGTTCTAATTACCCAAAAATTCAGCCATTGACTGACTAAAGCCGCCTTTTCATTTTCACGTTTTACGATAGAACCGGGAAGCAAATCAGCTAATTACACTGCAGGACAAATGATTTTTAATTCAATATAGAAAAATAGGGTTTCCAAAAGGTCGATTCCTTTGGATTTCTGTCTATAAAACACCCAATGAAAACGCAGCTTATAAATAAATTGTTAGTTTTTCAGCTACAGAGCAAAAAAATAAAACCTGACTTAACGACCCATTTACTACATGTTTGAACATGATTGACCCAATGCTGAACAATATCGTATAGTTACCGGAGATTTTATTTTTCTGGCAAAAAATCACCAAATTTTGTAATACTGCAAAAAAATTAAAACTTCAAAAACTCACAATTTCCAGTAGATCTCCCGAATAATTTAATTATCAAATATATGCTTCAATTCTTCAGTTCACTCCCCCCCCCCTTTTTTCAAATTTTTGAGTCTCTACCACCTCCAAAATAAGTCTACTTCCTTTGATGTCTTTGATGACCTCTTCCAACTCCCTCCAAGATTCGTCCTGCTCTTCGTTTGGCTCCAATGCTTTTGATATGCAACATTGATAAATTACCGAAAAGCTTAACCTTTAACGCATGATAAGTTATATTTTACAATATTTACATAAGGAAAAAACAGGATAAAAACTTTATAAAAAATAAAAACTTTATAATAAACTTTATAAAAACTTTATAACTTTATAAAAAACTTTATAATAAACGCAGAGACCCCAAAGACTCATTAAAATATGGTTGAGTTTGCGATAAGTTATTGAATCATGAAGCAAAGATAATTTTTTGTTAGCAGTCTAACGTCACATTTTTGTTTGCACAGTAATTTATATTATACACTATTCAACCTTTATCATTAAATACTAATAAGCCCTTCTACAAATAAGACACATCCATTCCTGCATTATTTGACTAGAT
Organism: Artemia sp. Qi Xiang Cuo; assembly: GCF_049724085.1. Classification (NCBI taxonomy): domain Eukaryota; kingdom Metazoa; phylum Arthropoda; class Branchiopoda; order Anostraca; family Artemiidae; genus Artemia; species Artemia sp. Qi Xiang Cuo. Next base: position 42,469,081 of record NC_142810.1, read on the forward strand.
ACTGCTAACAATTTTGCATCCCCTCTTGAGTGCAAGTGCAGAGCGAAAGTCTTCTGAATTTAGTTGGCTCAAAACTGAAATCTGAAATCGACTTTCTAAACTAGAAAATTTAGAAAGACAAGTTATTAAGAACCCAAGAAAAGATATCTAAACTATTACCGCTGTGAGAAAACAAAAATATTGTCAGAACACACTGACTGGCTTATGTGAAAATTGCCTTTAGAAACGGATGATGAAAAGGTTTAGAAAACAAGTTAAATGAAAAGAGAGCACAAAGAAAAAACAGACCGAAAAAAATTAAAGAGACACAAAAAACGACATTGAATCACAAATACAATTTTTGATCAAGATTTTCCAAAAGATCTTGTGATTTTATATCTGAGCTTAGGATATTGGGAAAAAGTGAATATATTAGTCATTGCCCTAAACAGTACACGAAGGATATATATTAATATTAATTTACATTTATCGATTCTACTTGGGATTTTTTACTAGTGAAATCTTGCTAACTAGTTAAAGTCTCAGTAGCAGCTTTGCAATGGATGACGAGAGACGAGAATGAAAAAGAGAAGATAGTAAAAAAGCAAAAAAAAAACTGGATGAGAGAGGAGTTGAATAACAAAAAAATAGAAGAAAAAGAAAAGATAATGAAAAGAGAATAGCCTGAAAAAGAGAAGAAATAATGATCTAAACAAATTTCCTCTAGAGTGATAGTTCATTTTGTTCTCGTAAGAAATAAAAACAGCATGTTCAACTCGTGTTTAACGAGCAAAAACAAGAATTCCAATTTTCCTGTATTACACAAGAGGTTTAGCACTCAGCTGGTTTTGTGACCATAAAATAGATCTACTAAATGATAAAACGTGGGAGGCAAATTGACCATTTGATAAAGCAGGGCACGTAGGTATGTACGCACTACTTTGTTTTCGAGAGGATATGAAGGGGGGTCGCTAAAAAGGCATAAACAAATTAGCAATACAAAATTACAGAAAATTACAGTGATGCGGACCAACACGCAAGGTCAATCCCCTCTATTTGTACCTGCTTGTTTAAAACCCAAATCCACATTTATGTCTTACATATAAAGAAGAAGAAAACGTTTATACTCACCGTATAAACGAAGAAGGTTTTAAAGTTCTTGGCTTCAGTTTTAATATCTAAACTCCAAGGTATTTCTCCTTTAAGAACCATGTTACCACTGTCTACATAATAAAGGTGTGGACCCGTTGTCAGCAACAGCATTCGCCGTCTTGAAAACAATCCCTACAAATAAATTAAAAAAAAGAAATTGCAGTATAAAGCGAAAACAATCAGACGAGGTGGAAAGAGCACACCCAAAAGCTTTGCGTGAAGCTTGATTTGGCAACATATTGTAACTTTTTTCTTACAGAAAATATAAATACGTAAAAAAATTACTGTTATCTTGACAGTACTTTTCTCTTGATACTGTTTTCAAGCGTTGTCAGATTTCACCAAACCACATTGCATTGTGCTGATTTAAAATTCATATTTTAATTTCACAGAATTTTGAGGGAATTATTTATTCTAGAATTCAATTATCATGAACATAAAACCAAAATTTTTTCCCTCACGGCCAATCTTAGGCCTATTTATGCCTGAAAACCCATATTTTCTAACACTTTTCTAGTGATTATTTAAAAATTATAAATTTTTTAGAGTAGGTCCACATTCCTGTTGTTGTTGCCATGTTAAACAGTGGAATCAGAATAAGCGAAAGTAATTAGTTGAATTGACGACGGTTTCGTTTGTATAAATTCAAGTATTAAAAATCTGATGATTCCCCAAGCAAATGTACCCAAAGAAAAGCTATACTTTTTTAGCTACTTAATGCAGTAAGTTTTTAGCCTATTTTCGCTGATTATTCACTCATGTTTCTTCTTTTTTGAAGAAACATACTGCACCAGAACCGCTACAACCACTAGTTGGTCCTTCAAGCGGTTCTTTTGATACGAAAGAAATATCAGAGCGTACTCTTTTATTATCAAGACAAGTTTGAATTAGACTTTGAGCCCGCTTTTCAGTATCCATGATGATGTACTAATATGGTTACTTTTCAGATTGCCAACTTGATTTTTTATTGCTTTTCGGCGGGCACCTGACGATGAATTGTCCTGTCTGGTACCAATGCATCTAGGAATCGCTTCCGATGACCACCTCGATCTGTCAGCCGTAGCTTCTCCCGCGATCTTTGTCTGCCAGTCTTTGTCTCATATCTGACCATGCCCCTGGAAGCCTTCCCATGGTTCTAGATCAACTTTGAATTGTTGTCAAAGGTTCTTCTATCTTCTTGTTTTTGTTTCCAGGATAGTGCTGGCTCGCAAAACAGAACGCCCTGATATATTGTACCTGCAGGGTGACGCGAGATACTTGAAGAACCTTCAAGAATGCTTGTAGAATTGCTGGAAGAACAACCACAAACTGCATAACTAAGCATGGATGTTCACTAAAATTGACTTCCTACTTGTTCCTAATTATTTAACACATATATGGTTGTGTATGTTTCTACTTAACTAATTCGAACAGTAAGAGTTGATTTTGAATGTCCTCGGTACTTTAAGTATATATCTTAGAAAAAATAGAGAAAAGAAAAATCAATGCAGGAAAAAGCCTTCTTTAGACGATCACAGGAGTAGAAGCATGAGTCAGTTTCTTGGAAGTTTTACATCAAGGGCCACCACTCCTTAACAGTGTTGCAAGATATAGGATAATTATACGGAACGTAGCAAGCTTAGTAAGCACAAAGCTTAGTCAGTTTCTTGGCTAGTTTTACCTCGAGGGCCGGAACTCCTTCAGCATCTTGAAACAGACAGGTTTTAATCGTAGCTCTAGATTCCAGGCACAGCTTTATCCATTGCACTGTATCTTCTAATATTTAAAATTTTTCTGTTCCTAATGCAGGAAATCAGAATTTGTACTAAGAGTTTTTTTTCCCTAATAATTTTTCAAACACTTTTGGGAAAATTTTTAATGCTTATTTTATTATAAGCATAGGTTTTGTTTTCCTAAATAATACAGTGAAACTTCATTATGAATCCAGGGATACAATCAGAATTGCTCTCGTCTACAGTTGCCACATGCGATTTCAGCAGCAACGTCATTTATTTATATTATTGCAAAACTACGTTGACCTGACTTCTAGTTACCAATTTTAAGCTTTTATCCGTTGCGATCTGATTTTATATATGTAGGTTTTTGGGTTGTTGTAACAATAATAAAACAACCTAGAAGACCTAGTTAAATCTGTATTAAAATAAAACAGGTAAGTATGATTTTCCTGAAAGGCGGAAAGGGAAAAGTTGAGAAAATTTTGCTCAGACGTACAACCGTCTTTATAACCCATGGTTCCAATCCCTTCATCCATTTATATATCCCTCCCCTCAATTGTGTTTTCTTAAAATTATTAATGTTATGTGCAACAATATTTAAGTCTTTTCTAGCTGGCTAGGTTTTCTGAGTCATTTCTAATAGCGATCGTTTTTTGTAATCATATTTTTATTGAAGAAGCATTAGGTATTTCCTTCCACAAAATCTAAAATCCCATCAATATTAATTTTATTAATATTTGTTTTCAAAATTCAACTAAAATCCTCTCATCCTTTCAGGACAACCTTATGGTAATCCTTGCAGCCAGTAGGGATTTAGTCAAAATCCTGTTCGGCTGATGCTGAAAAACATTGCATGGTATAATGTTTCTAGCGTCAGATTTGACATAAAAAACTAAATTAAATTATGCATAGCATAGGACAGGTTAAAAAGTTTAGCATGATTAAAAGGCTAACCCACTCCTTCCCAAAAAAAAGAATATTAAACATTACATTTTATTAGTGGAAGGTCTTATTAAAACCGATGTAACACATGACACTAAGCAGGTGAGTTTGGTGGAACTATTTTTGTGGAGTTTATCGAGTAAAAAAAAAAAAAAAAAAAAAAAAAAAAAAAAAAAAAAAAAAAAGACGACCAATATATTATTATACAGTATTTTTGCACATTGCTTAGAGATGAGATTCAGCCCCCATAGTTCTGCTTATGATTACAACTGATTGCGCATACGCGAAAATATTTTTTCAAATTAATCAGGTCTTGATCAGTCCATTTAACATTTCTCCATCAAACCTTCCCAAGGCAATTCCAGGGTTGTCATTACTGTTACAAAGTTTTACTCCCGCGTACGTCCGGGTCCCTGTATTTCTTCTTAATCTAGATCTGAAAAGGATCCCTCTAAGCTTTGACTAATCTTTATCTTACTCTGAATTCTAGCCTCATCTGAAACAGTATAAAAAAATCATCCAAATATTTAGCCACCAGAGGGGAAGACGCTTCTCTTCCGTCCCAACCTTCGAAAATTATTCTAAAAATAGCTCTGCTAAAGGCATAGTCCCAAATAATGTTGAATGTACGTCCTGACTCAGGCATCCATACGATCAGATTTTAGAGCTGCAGTAACTGGATACCATACTGCTGATTGCTTACAAATTATCTCTAAGCATTTGGACACAATCAAATAATAGCATAAATCAAAAAAACAATATAATAAAGCAAAAAACTCTTTTGCTTTATTATCCAAATGAAATTCAAATATATTCTATAGCAACTCATGTAAAAACTTCTAGCCTCTTCTATTTCTCTTTTCAAAGGAATGTGGTGTTGCAGTAATTAATTTCAGATAATAGAAGACGCCCAAGCCACTCAAATTTTGAGATCAACTTTAAATCTGAGAAAACATCAGAATTCAGAACTTTTATAAAAACAAATGCTTATTAGAATAATATTCTTACGAATATCTAATCAGTTGAAACGACCCAGTTGAGATACTCAACGTCACTGGTGCTATTAATATCACAAATGAGATCAAAATTTGACTGTCACAAAACTGTATTTGTCGTTGTTTTTGTCTAAGTGATTTCTTTTCTTTTTTCCTCTAAAATTTCAAATTCAAAAGCTGATTAATGCGATGTTTACTGAAGATTAAATATTGTCAGCCAAAAATGGATATTGGCCTATGTTACAAATTTTCTCCTTGACCGACTCCTTGACTTGACAAAAAAAGACTTGGGGGGGGGGGGGAGGGGGCATTAAGCAACAAACCAACTCTTTCCGGGTGTGTAGGTATGCTTCTAAGGCGTCTTCCTTAAACAGAGAGACTTTGGTGCCCCCCCCCCCGAAAAAGTGAAAACAGAAAAAGACATAAGAACAGTTAATCTGAATCCTGTTTACCCTGGGCTTTCATTCCTATTTTGAATGATTAATGATTTTAAAAGGCTGACATAATGGACTATTCTAGAAGCTACCATCTAGAGAGAGAAAAACAAAAGAGAGAAAGAGAGAGGAAAAGAGAGAGAGAGAAGAGGGGAGAGAGAACTTACCACTCGTTTATCAATAAAGCCTTGTTTAAGAATGACGTTATTTTCAACAAACTGGTTGAATTTATTCTCCTTTTGACCTTCTAGCATTTTTTCTCGTTCGGTCTCATCAAGGTCAGCGATGCTTAATTTTGACCTTGTAACAGTTGAACTTTTCCTGGAAGGAGCAAGAGGCAGACCTAATGCCCGAGACAGTTCATTTGCTCCAAGGCCTGGCTGGGCATCACTTGGAATCTAGAATTAATGCATCCCATAAAGTGGCTGATATCGGTATATTAATTCAGAACTACGTTTGCCGCATTTTAGAATGACAGATGCAAAGCCAAAATTACTAAAATAAAATGTAAAATAAAGTACTTTAGGCAGGGGCGTCGTTTGGGGGTGGCAGTTGCCCCCCCCCCCCAATAATGTGGATAAAAAAAATATGATACATCCCATGCCCTTTGACTATCCAGATATGGAACCCTCTCCCCCCCCCCCCCAATAAAAATGCCGGAGATTCAACCCTGACTCTAGGCCAGTAAATTCTTTGAGTAACACTCATAAATGAGACTTTCCTCTTACGACCGCTTGACAGTACTCACTTCGCAAATTAATAACACCATTAAAGCCAATTGTTTTGAACTCTAGTCTAATAAACTTGCAAAATTTAAAAACTATGGCTAAATATGTGGTAATGACGACATGTTTGTTGTCATATGTGGGAGTGACAAAGGCTGACATTAGCTAAATCAGTGGCAGTGGCAACTTTTTTACCGAGATAACTATCTCAATAAAAAAATATTGAAAAAACATACGAAAGAAACATCCGGTTGCAGACAATAGTATGCGTAAATTTATTTTGCTCCGTCAAAAAAAAAAAAAAAAAAACTTCATGCACCTCATCAGCCCATGTAGCCACAAGATCAACCCTTAGGATCTGACAGGGAATAATCTTTTTTTTTACTGAGGGAGGGCATCTAAACATGAAACGGAAGAATTTTAATTCATATTCCAATTTTTCTGTCCTCCTAACCAAAAACGGAGAGTGGAAGCAAGAGATGAATATATCACAAGTTTCACAACGCAGTGCTTCCACCCCCCCCCCCCCCGCAAAAAAAAATAGTTTCTCGCTTAGAGCTATTAATTTAACACAGGAAATCTTACCAGTTTGAACCATCTACGGCGTAGATTGTTCTCAGCGTCTTTGATAACTTTTTTTCGCATCAAATTTCAACTTCCCTCTACCTCTGTACCTAATTAATGTATTCTGATTATTCTAATTTATAATAATAAAATCTGTAATTCAAGTGCAGTAATGACATCTGCTTACAGGTGATTGAAAATTATATGCCAATGTATGAACTTTGAAATAAATTTAAGTTGCACTTATAACCAACAAGGTGAGACTGCACCTGCAGATATTGCTGTGAAATATGATGCAATAAATAAATAAACTAGACAGAAGATTGGCTGAAAAAATTCTTCTTATGTCTTGCTTTCTCTTCGCTGACTTATCTTTGCATGTAGAGATGCTAAGGGCAGTTACCTGGGGTAAATTTTCACCTAAATTGAATTGTCTAGAGAATAAATCCTTGGGGAGGAGGGATTTTTCTGTGGAGGAGTAGCCAGATTTCCTGCAATTATTTAAAAAAACGATCAGAAATTAAATTAAAAAAATAAGTTTTTTCAACTGAAAGTAAGGAGCAAAATTAAACTTTAAAACGAACAGAAATTATTAAGTATATAAGGAGGGTTACTCCTCGACAATACCTCGCTCTTTACGCTAAAGTTTGAATTTTGTCCCAGTTCCTTAAGAACGACTCGTGAAAAACTATGTTCGTATAATTAGAACAATAAGCTTTTTTTAAAGTACAAAAAACTTTAGCGTAAAGAGCGAGATGCTGTGGACGAGTAACCCCCCTCATATAGCAATAATTTCTGTTCGTTTTAAGTTTTAATGTTGCTCCTTACTTTCAATTGAAAAAAACTTGTTTTTTTTATTTAATAGCTAAAAAAGCCGGAGCCAACCCTTGGCTTGGCACAGTAATAATATTAAAGCGAGATCATGGAGCCCCCGAACCTCCCTTTCCACGCTAGACCAGTCTAGTATCTCCACGCTTGGTACGCGGCCTCTCAAACCCACACTCCCACCAACTTTTTTTGCAGAAAAAGAGGCAAATGGCAACTTATCTGAACCAGAATCAAACAAGACTTTTTAATCCGTATGATAGGGGGCATCAATTACCACATGGACCCTCCAACCCTCCCCTTTCTGCCCACAATTTCTGTGGTACGAAGGCAGGCAAATTGCACTTGTTTGATACAGAATGACGCAAGGATTATCAACCAACAGTATTGGAGTTATACAGTGGGCCCATCGTCCCTCTAAAATCCCGTAAACCCTCCACCTCCAATTTTCTAGCAGAAATGTAGTCACGTCACATCTTTATTGAATCCGAAACCTGATTGGGATGAACATGTAGTCATGGAAACTTTGGTCAAGAAAACTTAGACCTTTACAGCCCCGACCCTTAGAGCCTTCAGAGCTCTATTATTTTGAAATTTCTCATCTATCATGAAAATTGTCTTGCAAGATAGAATAAATAGAGTAAGTTCATCTTCCAAGTTCAGAGGTTAAGTAATTGTGATAATTAATCTACCTTTTATTCATTTCCGTCACATCTTAAAGTAGAGAAATTCACAAGTAGTTACCCAACGACTGTAGATAATAATGGAATACTATTAATAATTACGCTTAGATTAATTATTAAGAAGTGTCTGAATTGTCATACCCCTTTCCCTTTAAGTCTTACAAATTTTGCAGTGGTGTTTGATAGAGCTAATTGAAAAACTTGAAGTGTCTGTGCTCAATCGGATCTCTGTGAAGGAATCTAGGAGGGAAGACAAAGAAAAATCTAGGGTTTTGTGAAACTAGCTTTTTCATTTAGCTAGCAGAAGGGGCGTAGCTCCAGCATTTTATTGGGGGGCAAAGGGGGTCCATATCCGGATATCCAAGAGGCATGGGCTATATCACGATATTTTTCTCCAAATTACTGGGGTGGGGGGCAAATGTCCCCCCCCCCCGCCAACGAAACCCCTGGCTAGCAGTCCATAGAAGTCCCTCAGGCTTATAGCTTAAGTTCTAAACTATACGAATTTGCAAAACCTAATAACAGTTACTGCCTCGATTCACGGTGCCTGAGCCTGAGCGGCAAACAACCTTGAGCTAGCTAGACGAGTAGCCCTTGCAACACTGAAACTAACTATAGGTAAAAACTTAAGAGGTAGCTTTCCTTTGACTTAAAGATTAATGAGTGATATTAACTTCAGTGTTAATAAGCAAAAATGAATTTCTACGCACACTAGGAAAATAATTGAGTATGAGCTTAAGCTTTAGGATAATGAATCGAGGTGAAAATCCCTTCCCAATGTTTTATTCCCCTTAAAAAAAAAAAAAAAAAAAAAAAACTTTGGTATTCTGTCACTGTTATGTATTTATCAAAAGCCTGTTATTCCATAGTTTAAAGTGTGTCTAATTCGTCAGAGAGATAGAGTGTTTAAACCTAGAATAAAAATAAAATACTTCAAAAAAATACTAATTTTCCAAATTAAAAGTACGAATACATGTTTACATGAAAATTGATCTACAGGGGTGTAACTCCTGCATTTTTATTGGGGGGGGGGGGCAAGAGGGGTCTCATTATTGGGGGGCAACTGCTCCCCCTAGCCCTTCCAAACGACGCCACTGTTAATATAGTAACAAAAAACAAACATAACTTGAGCAGTTTTTCAATTACTCTGATTCTGCTAACCAGTGCCACTTAACCAAATATTAAATTTAATTAATTTACTTTTTTTGAATTAAATATTAATAATATTATGGGATATTATTATGAATAATTAAAAAGATTTTCTGACCAATATTTGTGTTTCATTTTATTGTAATGTGTTTAGCTGCTGACTCTTGATTCTATTCCCAACCATGTAAAGTGCACACAATTATAGTCCCTTCAGTTGCATTAGGTTTGATTAAGGCACGTATGTGGGAGAGGGGGGGGGTCCTGATCCACTCTCAGAAGATTTCCCAGAACTTGCAATTTACCCAATACTGTCCAATAACATTCATATTCATCCAGTTCAATTGGTTATTTGACTAATCCTATCCAACCACCATCTCAAAAAAAAAAAAAAAAAAAAAAAAAAAAAAAAAAAAAAAAAAAAGCCTGCGACCGTGCCAGGCTCTACAGATTCATAGTTTCTATACGGATTTATATCTCATAACAGACTAGACATAATTTGGTTCGGCACAACTTCTATCTTTTATGAGGGGGGGGGGGGCACGTAGGTGCGTCGAGTCTTCTTCACACTAAAAAATGTGTGTCAATGCAGATATATCTGTCTAAAGTTACTACACTAATTTGTTTCAACATCTAGGTAATTTACCCATACCTAAATAAAATGATTTACATCAAGAGAAAAGTTAGTTTGAGAAACGACAAAAGCAGCAGTTAGCGAACGACGACCGATGACAATCGACACGAAAAACAAAATGATTGAATTATTGTAGGAAAATATGGAGAAAATAACCGATCACTGAGATTTCAGCAAGGGTGAGGAACATGTTTACTAACTTTTCAAAAAATGGACTAGTGTTTACATTTTTGTAAATTAGCTAATTTAGCTTTCTTCTGAAAATTAGAAAAAGGTGTAAATGCGTGTTTTCTAAAAACAGTGCAGCTTACTTCAAAAGAGGAACTACTTTCTGTTCGAACCAAATGTGGACATATCTCAGGAGGCTTCAATTTATACAGTTCTTCAAAATCTAAGCCACTGAAAAAGGGATGGGATTTGAGTGAAGTATATGATCCAATGTCCTTAGCTCCAAGTCGCTCTGAAGGCTCTAATACCTAAAAAATAATTGCAATGTAATTGGGATTTAAAGAAGTAATATGCCCCTAAACTAATTTTTGACCTTGCTTTACATAGCCATAAAACTGATAAGATAACGAAACCCGACAAATATAAAGTGAAGTATCTCGTAACTAGATATACGAGTAAATAAGCACAGGACAGTAGTATAACGTAGTTACTACGCTTACATATACAAATTTTGGAGTACAGCGTACCCCCCCCCTCCGATAATTCCCTTGGCAAATTCGCCCCAGGCGTAAAATTGAGTAGCTAAGTGAGATTAAGAAAGATAAAAAGAATGGGGAAAAGAAGAGATTACGCAAATTTTACTTATTTTCCAAAATACCTGTAAAATATATGACGTATAATCAAACAGTTTGTGATAACGAGCTATAAGTAAGGAGCGAACCGGGCTAATAGTAACCAAGCTATAAAAAAGAAATTTTTATAACAAATAATACATAAAAAAATTATTTTCTATGTTGTTTCCAAATATATACAGTTTATAAAGTTTGATGTTACACATCAAATACCATGAGCATGAGATAACTTTCAAAAATCGAAACTTTCAGAAAACGATTTTCAAATATCGAAAAAACAACCCCAAAAAGGCAAGCGACCGTAAACAAAATGCAAATGCAAACTATATCGTTCTACACGCAAACCATATAGACGATACACATGGAATCATGTTTAATGTAGCAGTCACGGTAGAGTAGTCGGACTGATGATCAGCAATAACAAAACCAATATTGTGAACATGCACTAGTAAATAGTATTTCCCTTGTTGATAGTATTCGCTTGGAAATCATTGATCCGTTGAAATATCTAAGATCTCTAATTGAGCCATCAATTAGTTTCAGTAGAGAAGATTTGAACAGAATATCTTCTGCAGCCGTAGCTTTTGCAAAACTGAAGAAAACCCTGTGGAGGCAAAGAGGTGTTCTTTTAAAGACAAAATCCGCTCTACACATCTAGGTTTTGAAACGATGTTTGTGAGAGCGGATGTCCACACTATCAATATGTTCGATGACTCCTGTCTAATACAAATTCTCAGCGTCTTTTCCATGAATAGAATCAGTAACGTCGAAATTCGAATTTGTTGCTTCCAAAAATCACATTGGTTAGCTAATAAACAACGCCACCTAATCTGATTAGGTACGCCAGAGAACAGATGGCGTACTTCCCAAATTGGCGTCGAACTTAAAACTCTCGACTCATTGTGAGAAGAAGTGTTGAGGGAGTAAAGACCTGGCTAAAAAACACAAGAATGATCCAGAACCGTTTAAGGCCTTTCGACACCACATGAGAACATGGATGAGCAATGGGTAGAGACCACTGAAAACAGATCTGTGTATCACTTAGCCTTCGACCACATTAAAGCACAAGGAAGTGCTGGAAATATTGTCCCTGAGACACAAGCAAATAAGATTAAAAAACAACACTCTAAACTTCATAAAAAAGCAGAAAAATTACTGCGCGAAGGCAGTGGCGAAGAAACATTCCTGATTCCATTTTTGGATCAGCGTAAGAAGTTACATTAGAATCCCAAATAAACCCACTTGTGTTCAAAACTCTTTTATCTTACATCTAGAACTTAACATTGGATTTCTAAGCCCTTTCTGCAAAAAATATCAATAAATTTGCAATAAAAGGAAAATAAAACATGTCAGTAAAGTCAATGCAAAGAAAAGAGCCTAGAACAAGGCACATTGAAGCTAGAATTATCAGACATATTTTGAATACCCTCCGTCCCAGGGTCCCTAGAAAGTTTGAGGGGAAGACTGATTGAAGTTAGATTGTAATGCGTCCACTATGACAGCTACATTGAACCCTTCTTATTGGTACGTTTAACGAGGACGTACCCTTTCCATGCAGCAATACGATTGAACAGGGAAATCAGAAAGCTTTTCTATCAGCTGAATCAAATGCCTGTTCAAAATCTATTAAACTGAGGAATAAAGGGATTTGGTGATTCTGATACTTCTTGATTGTCAATCTAGGCGTGCAAATTTGACAACACAACCCTCTCCCATTCCTGGATCCACTTTGCTCCTCTCTTGCAACTTTATCTGCAGCATCTTTACGATCCCTGCAAACCACATAAACCACGGCAAAAAAATACGACTTATGTTTTGAAAATATTATTCAGAGGGTCCTTGGTTATACGATGGTAAGATGGCTGAGAAACATGTTCTATCCAGTCAAGGAACAATTAAAAGTGAGGATAAAAAAATATTTAGGCAAGTTTTGCGAATATAGTGGTCTAATTTTTTGTGAAATATGTGGTAAGTGATAGAGGCGCATTGGATGGCAAAAATGGATTAACGGTCTATAGTCCTTTTATTATGCCTTAGAAATGGATATAGAAGGAGTGACGATAGGAAATTAAGAACAGCTTCCAAGGGGATGTTGTAGGCTCCGATTTCATTCTTGGAAGCTTCATTTATCTACCCTAGATCAACAAATTTGCAAGATCTCAAAAGCCACTAAATTAAGGTTTTGCCAAGATCTGCACATTTCTAAGAGCCCATACTAAAAACTCGCCCTTCCTGCATATATACCACGTTTTGATTCTATAATCACCATGTAAAATATACCTCTTTCATTACAGGACAATTCTCCTCGTCGAATTGAAGTCCGTCATATCTTCAGACATGTGAAAAAATTCAGAATAATGAAAGAAAGCGAAATTTAAAATTACAATCTTGCTGTCAAATTGACTGTCTTTCTTTTGGTAGTTAAATTCAACTGAATAAAAGGAAGAAGTTCAAATAAAATTATTTATCACAAGAAAATCCTATCAAATAGTTCGTAACAACGAACTGCAAGTAAGAAGGAACTCGGGCAAATATTCACCAAAACTAGGAACAGTATTCAGATGACAATTGACATATCAACAGAATGGGCTTTTTATGCTGATTCTAAATAAATCACATTCATTCAGTTGGTTGTTACTCACCAATAGCTACGAATCTGAGAAAATTAGTCTGATTTTCAAAAAAAGGGGGGAATCACCCCCAAAAAAGCAAGCAATCATAGTGAAAATCGCAATTTTGCTTCTTTTTTTTTTTTTTTTTTTTTTTTTTTTTTTTTTTTTTGTCCAGAAGAAAGATCGTGGATGCATTGTTGCGTCGTGGATGTTTATGTTTTTTTTCCAGGGATGATAGCAAGAGCAAGCGATCTTAGTGAAAATTGCTATATGAGATTCATCATATCAGAGCCCTACAGTAGAAGCTCCAACCTACAAAACGTGGAATTTTGAAATTTGTTTTCCAGGAGAACGATTGTAAATGCACTTTTCTTTATCTTGTTTAATTCCCAGGGAAAATCATATCAAACCGAAGGTCCTAAAAGATTGGGAGAGAGCTCATTCGAACGTAAATCACAAATTTCCTTCCTAAGTGACCATAAAGACTGTTCAGTGCGGAAGTGTTGTTTTATTGTTTGTTTATTGTGTTGTTATTGTGTTGTTTTGTTGTTTTATCTGTCATTTTATTGCACCAAACTCCGACTGTGCCCTAAATAAGACCGATTTGCAATAAATGTAAAATCCTGAGAATATAATCGATTTAAAAGTATCAAAAAACTATATTTTATACATCCCAGTTGCAGAGGAAGTTATGCCACATGGTGGCAGTACTGAATTTAACTGTTTTTATTCATTTTATTTTTTATGAAATTAAGTTTAGCGATGAGTAATTGCGTATCAGCTATCATAAAGTTTGGGGGGGGGGGGGTGAGTCACTGTGTAGGGGGGGGGGTTGTACGCGGTGGTCTACGTAACAAGAAACAATACATTCCCAATCCCAAGCATGCGGGCACAGAGATGGAAAAGGCAAGGCAGGGCAAAGCAACACCGGGATATTTTCTTCGGGGGGGGGGGGGGGACAAATTCTACTAGGAACTTTGTTCTGAGTCATTTTAAATGGTAACATTTCTCTTTTTCCATTTATATAAAATATTGATATGTATTTAAACTATGTATATATATGTACTTATCGATCCGAGAATCCTACTTTGAGAGTGTGTGATGGCCTTAGCCACATAGAAGACAAAAAGTCACATAGAATTTCCATCCATATAAACAACAATACCCCTGTTTGTCCACCTGAAATTCTGCAGTAGAAACATTAATAAGGAGTTATTGAGCAGAATATTATTCATCGCAAATTTTGATAGTATATTCAAATTTTATCCAAAATCTAAATTGCAATCCATTATTTTATTTCTTAAGCAGAAAATCTGAAAAAGTTGGGTGGTACTAAACAATTTGTAATTATGGATTTATAGATTTTAATAGAGATGAAACAGGGGTACTCCACGTTATATCTCGGTTGGGACTGGGCATGATTTGGAGAACAATCATAAACTAAATTTTAAAAAGCTGGTTTTTCCAACAGAAAGTAAGGAGCAACTTTGAATCCTAAAATGAACAGAAATTATTCTTTATATGACGGGGGCTGTCTGAGATAAGATAATACACTTATATAAAAAAAATTCCTATCACAAGCCCTGAAGGGCCGAATTCACATTTCGGAGTCATAAAACAAAAATCATAAAAAAAGCACAACAACTAAAAAAAACTGGCGAAACAATGACGTATGAAACCAAGAGAGGAAAGAAAATAATAAATGAAAATAAAAATCAAATAGGTGAGAAAACCAAGGATTTTGTCAGCCAGTGGCAAAATACGAAGACGAAGAACAAGCAAATACTTCGACAAGGGCCTCCGTCAAGTTTCATTCATTATTTCCTTTCCTCTCTTGGCTGCATACGTCATGTATAGCCAGTGTGGTCTTAGAATGTATTTATGTCAAAACAATGCCAAAAACAATAATATCAGAATGACAAAACCATTCATTAGTCAAAAATATTAAACTGCAGAATGTCAGAAAGTTAAAAAGGCAAATACTAATAAAACTAAAAAAAAACTGAAATAAAATATACGTTAAAAAGGTTTAAAAGAGAGCATATAAAAGAGCGCTAGGGAACAAGAGAATCAAACGAACATAAAACTTGGGTATCACCAGTACCGAATAATAAAAAAGTAAAAAGGAATTATGTCTACTACTTAATTCCTTGCTCTTTACTCTGAAGTCTGAATTTTTGTCCCAGTTCTGTAAGTACATTTACTGAAACACAAGGGTCATTAAATTGGAAAAAGAAGGTTTTTCAAATGACTAAAAAAACTTTAGCTTAATGAGCGGGGATTTGAGGAGGGGGCAATTCCCCTTATGTACGGAATAATTTCAGTTCGTTTAAAGTTTTAAGTTGCTCCTTACTTTTAGTTAAAAAAAATCGCATTTATTTATTTACATTTTTTGAAACGGTGTATTTGTATGAACACTATACTTTGTTAATGCAGAAAAAAGCGGTCAGCCGTTCAACCCTCTGTCTGTTTTTTATAGGTAGCAAATCTTAGAGACAAACGTTTTTTGAAAGGTAATGAAAAAAGGATGTCAATTAAAGTAAAAGTATATAAAAATGAAAAAAAGTAAAGTAATTACAAAAAATATACAAACACCAATATATTTAACGCTTTCAAACCCGCTACTTTGTAAAGCACTGAAACTAAGATTAAGGAAACCAAATAAAAACTGCTAGTGCTTGGCGTTATTGAGAAAGGTTGTAAGTGTTGAACATTCCTGAGTAATACTGATGCCTTTAATGTAATGTTGAATACAAAAACCCATATATTTACCAGCTTCACAGCTATAAAAATTAGAGCTTCACATTCATTCACAAAATATAACTCAAAATATAACCCCTATTAAGGGTCAAAATCTATTGACAGGTAGGTGACCGTGGGCCAACACACTTTTTTTCTATGGTTTTCCCCTACTCTGCTTGCTTCTGTTTGATTTCCTCATGTTTACTATAGTCCCCGATTTCCAGGGGGGCATGCCCCCCCCCTCTAACTTCCTCCTGCGGAAACCCATGAATAAGACAAGTTTATTGACTATATTTGTAAAGTTGAGAGTGGATGTGCCTTGTGAGAGAAGCCAAAAACCTAAAGGCCCCACTTCTGATTTTTCAATCATAGAGATTGGAAACGCTGAAGACGAGTTATACCCAACAAATTATAATACGTTTATCACTAATGGAACATATACTTAATGGCTTTTGAATTAGAGGTCAACATTGTAATATTCACCTCTCAGAAACCTTTGGAGCTATATTTAGTTGAAATTCAATATTTTTTATGAGCATCCTTAAGCTATTTTCATTTAGGACAGTCATCTGATGATCTCAAGGATTTTTATTGATTAAAAACTAATGAGTTAGAATACTACCTAATGAATTCATGACTGGTCATTAGTCAAAATAGATATGAAATACATATAAGCGTAAAACCAGGGGGAAGAATGGGACCAAGGGCCTGAATTTTTGACCCTTAAATCGTAGATCTGAAAATCCTTGCATGACTCTGATTTCAACAGGGTGTAACATGATGGAAGTAGGGTGTTTTTCTGATGGAAGTAAAATGTGAAGATGAAACTTAAAAGGAAAAAAACTATTGCTACGCAGTCTATGCAACATATATCTACAATATTCGTTGATATATACTGACTCATGCCATTTTCCTCAATTTGTAAAATTCTGAAAAAGTAGCGCTTTAATGAAAACAGAAAGTAGGTGCAACAAAACACGACAATAATGAAAGCGGTTCGTGTTTGACGCAACAAAACGAACTCGGAGAAAATAAGTGCCCTACGGAAAATAAAAGACCACCAATCATGAAATCAGAAAATTTTACTATACAATTTTAATTTTTTCAATACCTCAAGCAGGATCGGGTTTCAGTAAAGCGCTCATTACACATAATTAAACAGCATTTTGGTTAGTATATCAAAATTGTTGTAAAAAAAAAAACATTTTGTTTCTGTCTCACTTTTTTTTTTTTTTTTTAGCTTATTAGCATTTTGTAAAATGCTTCCTTTGCTGGTTGCAAAGACGACGGTTTGGCTAATAAAATGAAAAAGAAAATATTGGCGGATTGTTAATTGTTCTATTGAAAAACTAGTTTAATGGTTATCTTTCAGTGTAGTATACTAGTGTTTCTACCAACATTAAAATTATTTGCTTTCTATTCTGTTTCTGTGATTTTGTGAACCTACTATGCTGGACAACAAATTAAAAAATCTTTTTATTGTTTCAAAACTGAAAAAGGTGGTACTTCTAGAACTTCTTATTCCGAAATTGAACAAATAGTCAGAAGTTTTCTATTCACTTCAGCTTTTATTTCAAAATATTTCTTTTCAATGAAAGTTGGGGGTTTTGCATAGACACAAAGAATAAAACTTAATTACATATCTCCTTAAAAAAAGAAGAAATTTTAGAAAACTTTCTGTCTATTACACCATGAGCTAATTCGTCATTGGTCATGGTTGTTTTGAAATTTATCAATTGGAGAGGGAAGCAAGATCCTAGATTTCATTATTCATGAGCCCACAACATTGTCATTGTTGCATGGGATTATCAGACAATTAATCTCCCCAAAGTTGACATGGAGAACTTACTAATAGCTGTGTAACAATATCTCGAGCATCGTCTGGGAAACCTTCTGGGTATTCATATTCTAATTTCATAATTTTCTGAAAGATTGCGTAGTCACTGCTGAAAAAAATAAAAAGAACTATTACCTTTAAAAAAAATGAGGAAACTACTTTTAAAAATGCAGATTAGATGTTTGGTTGGAAAAAGAGAAAAATTAAGAGAAATATAGACAGGATTTAAGAAACATTATTCTGTGGGTGATCAAGTTTTATATTGGATTAATTTATTAAGAAATATACTAGGAGCAAGGGTGGCATTTTAAGGTCTGGTTTTAAATCTTAGGGGCGCGTTCGATGGGATTAGAAGGGTTTATTAATAAAGAGTTTATTGGATTTAGTTTGAGCAAAACCAGGCTCCAGTGGTATAGCTTAATTTGACACGGTCCTTTGCTCAATAGTTTGCGGATGACATTGTTATGTTGACCGATTCATCAAAAAAAAAAAAAAAAACTACAGATACTTTTGGACATTTTAGAGGGATATCTACGAGAGAAAAGGCTATTACTCAATGTTGATGAATCAGCGGTTTCGGTTTCTGGGAAAAGAGAGAAGGGGGAAAAAGATGACTTTAGGTTGAACGTTAAATCTGTCGTAGATGAGTTTATTTACTATGAGTGTGGTTTAATAAAGGATGGTAAGAGGAGTAGGTACATAGAATTAGTTAAAAACAAGGGGATTAGGATAACAGGAATGGTCCGAAAAGTTCCTTCAGGTCAGTAGTTCTTGCAGATATTAAATTCCAGAAGCGGGTGTTGGAGCCTAAGATCAGGTCAGTAATCGAGTATAAAGCAGAATTTTAGGTTTTTAAAAGGGATACTAGATTAGAAAGATTATTATTAAAGTATTATAGAAGGACACTAAGTTTAAGTGAGAGGTTTAATAGCTTAGTTCACAGCTATTAAATAGCCTCAGAGTACAATTCATACCCAACAATCTCATGTGAAAATAACTTGCTCATATCAGAAAAGTGCCACAGCCAAAGAGGTGCACTGTCATTACGACATAATTTAGAGGTGTGAAACATGTTGCCCAACTATATAAAAGAATCAATTTCGCTATGTTAGTTCCGAAAAATAAAAAATATCTTATTGAGTAGATTAAAGTTGTTTGTTTAATTTTTCCGTTTAATGTTTTGTGAATAAGTCCCGTTTAACGCGATAATCTTGTGAAGTGATTTATTTCTTTTCACTAATTACCGTATTGGCCGTTCATAGCCTCTGGCAAGTAGGCATTACGGGAATATGGTATTCATTGTTTATTTTGTTAATAAACCATGTCAAGTCAAGTTGCGTCAAAAATGAACTTGCTAATTTCTTAAATGCACCACACCCATAGAGGTGCAATGTCATTACGACACATTGGTGTAGGGGTGTGGAATACTCGTACTACTACTACTACTACTAACAACTCATCGCAGCACCAAGCCGCCTGAGGCCAACACAGCTACGCACGCTCCTCCTCCACCCCAATCTATTCAAAGCCTCCCTTTTTACACCCGCCCACTGTTCCGCTTATCTCGTTCTGAAAAAAAATTAAATAATCTATTAAGTAGATAAAAAAAATCGTTTACATATTTTTGTTGTTTAGTTTTTGTTTGTTTAGTTTTTGTACTTAGTTATTAAAAAAGGTATGTTTTTTGTTCTGTGTGATATTTTTGTTAAATAACTGATTTCTCAAATTTCTGTATTGGCCGTTTATAGTCTCCGACATGATGGCAGTACGAGAATATGGAATTTGGCGCGGTTTATTGGTGAGAGCATGAACCACCGTGATGGTGTTATATGAGTGATCGGAAGGTGGATACCCCCCCCCCATACCTCGTATTTTCCCGAAATGCACCTGATAGAAATTTTGAGATGGCCATTTGTTGTCGTAGAAACTTCAAAATCAGCTCATTCGAATGAAAAATGAAAGAGCCAGTGCCCTTTTTAATAGTCAAAAGTGATTGGAGGGCAAAAAAAACCCAATCCCACACCCACCATTTCCCCAAACACATCTAATCAAAATTTTGAAATAGCCATTTTGTTCAACGTAATTGAAAGGTCCGGAAACTGTGTCTTTGAAGAAGACACCCCCCCCCCCCCCACCCCACAGCCCTCAGGGCAAGGGTTTGAAGTTATGCCCTGAAGGCATATACGGTACATATAGAAAGGGTGATCGTATAAACTTCGGAAGGGGCTCATTGGATTGGTAATCAGAAGTTCTAGTGCCCTTTTTAAGATTCAGAGTAATCGGAGGATGGATACCCCCACCCACACACACACACACCTTGGGTTTTCCCGAAATGTATCTGATACAAATTTTGAAATGACCATTTGTTGTTGTAGAAACTTCAAAACAGCTCATTCGATTGGAAATTGAAAGGGCTAGAGCCTTTTTTATTAGTCGAAGGTGATTGGAGGGCAACTAACGCGCCTCCCGCGCCCACTATTTCCCCAAACACATCTAATCAAAATTTGAGATAGCCATTTTGTTCAACATAATTGAAAGGTCCGGAAATTATGCCTTTGAGGATGACAACCCCCCCCCCCCCCAGGTCTCAGGGCAAGGATTGTAATTTATTTCATGGGGGGCATATAAGGTATATATAGAAAGGATGATCGTATAAACTTCGGAGGGGACTCATTGGATTGGCAATCAGAAGTTCTAGTGCCTTTTTGTAAGATCAAGAGTGACCGTAGATTGGATAACCTCCCCTCCCCCAACACCTCGTATTTTCTCGAAATGCATCTGATAGAAATTTTGAGATGGCCATTGGTTGTCGTAGAAACTTCGAAAAAGGTTCATTCGATTGGAAATTGAAAGGACTAGTGCCCTTTTTATTAGTTAAAAGTGATTGGAGGGCAACAAGCCTCCTCCTCCTACACTCATCAAGTCCCAAAACACATCTAATCAAAACTATTAAATAGCCATCTTGTGCAGCGTAGTTGAAAGTTCTGAAAATTATGTCTTTGACAACCCCCATGCCTTCTCAAGACCAGAACATAATTTGCACTTTACTGAAAACAAGATACATTTAAAATGTTTTCACTTTGTTTTTCAGGTTTAAATTTTTTTTTACTTGATATATAAAGAGGGAAGTCCTCCCCCTTGCACTTCAATTGCAGCGCGAGTGTCTGGTGCCCTTTTTGAGAGTAACAAGAGATTGGAGGGCAAGCAGCCCTTCTCGCAAACCCATTCATTTTCCAAACGCATAAATGATGACGGAGGAAAACTGTTACAGCTAAAAAATCTGAGAAAAGTTTTGGAGGGTCTTTTTAGTAACGAGATTTTTGGTCCGGTCAACAGAGGTGTTGATAGATATTTTTCCGAAGAAGGCTACCGTCCACATCATTGAGCCTGCTCCAAAGCAAGGCCGATGCACCTTTTGTCGGAAGAACACACGTCTAGCGTCGAAACTACAGGGTGAAATTCCACCTAAAATCTTGTTTTGGATCATTTCCAGCATAGAACTCGAATTCTTTTTGTTTTCTTATACTTTTTGCTACTTTTTCTTACGTTACTGTTGAAGTTGATAAATCAAGATTAAACCCGGAACACACCGCAGCACCAACGGTGAAGGACTAAATTTTCTGTTTGGACTAAAAACTTCTAAATTGGACCCCCATGACTTCCCTTGAAAAAATTAGCATGGATTTCCAACTGGATCTAGGCTTGGACATTAATGGGTTTATGGTCCAGCCTCAGCTGTGGCTCCATTTATGATGGCCCCTTTCAACAAGAGATTTGATTTTCCCTTAGACTAACGTGAGAAAATTCGGGACAAAATCATCAGAATTTTCACCATTTCTAAAACACATTTAGGCTTGGATTTTCCACATGTTTACCTACACTCCTTTCCCCAGAGGTGGTTTTAGAGGGCCAAAGGGTTGAGGGGGCACTTACCCACGGCGAAGAATATTTTCGGGTGATAATTTGAAATAAATAATCAAATATTTATAATTATTTTGTAGTTTTTGAAACTTATCTTTATTGAAATAAAGTAGAGGTCGTAGTTTGGAGAAACCTACTTACTTACTGTAATACTTATATAATAATACTTAATACTTGCTGTAAGTATAATCCAATTGAAAAGGCCATAACAGCCAGTGCTTTCCCTTGAAGAATAGCCCATGCCCATTGACTATCCGAATGCGGACCTTCGTTATTTTGTTCTTCTATACTCTCCTCCTTGTGTCCCTTTGTTTAATCCTGAGTTTATTATTTTTGCTTTTTTATTACTTTATCTCTTCAATTTCACGGTCCTGCGTTTTTCCTGTTTTTGTTCGTCTTGTCTTAGTTTTAATTAACATTATGTTTTGGCACTTACATAACAAATTAGATGTATTTATGAGCACTTAAACAACTGTCTATGGTATTCCAGAGCCCCACTAGTAGAGAAGAAGGAGAAAAAAAAGAACAAAAAAGGACACATCAGCCATGCAAAAAAATGATTTCCTTGTTGTTCAAGGCAGGGGAATGTAAGTTTCCCAACTAGGGTTTTAGGCCATGGCGATCCCAATAGTTTACTCTGTTTATCGATCTGACACCATTTTTAGCTTTACAATTTGCTCTTTACTGAAAACAAAATACGTTTGAAATATTTTCAGCTTTCTTACTTTCATAAATAAAAAAAATTATCAAAACCTTAAGGAGCAAATGCAAGTATATGTCAATAAAACTGATAATCCACGGTCATTTTTTTTTTTTTTTCAGTATAGCGCAAATTGTGTTCTGGTCTTGAGAAGGTATGGGGGTTATCTACCCTACACATGTTAATTTTCGCTCGTTCTGAGTTTCATTTATTTACTGGTTCGATCTGTGGTAGTTTTAGGCTTGGAAGATTATTTGACCTAATTTTTGCTCATTCTTGGCCTAATGGAACTCTTTACTTTTCTTTGAAAACCTTGTATTGTGGAAATTTGTTTTTAAATTAATTAAGAAAAACATCGAAACAAGGTAAAACACGTTACATAACAGAGCAAGGTATTTCTTCCAATGTATGTAAAACGAAGAAGAAATATGCCTTTCAGCGACGTCTTTCATTCACGGTGGACTGGAAAACTAAAAAATAATCTTACTGATTAAGAAAGCGTTTGCTATTGCATTCTCATTAAATACCTCCTTGAAATTGCTGACAAACAGTATGGTTGTACCTTCTTTTCCCAAACTAATTTGGGAATTTAGGCCCCTATGACATCCAATTTGACAAAATTATTCTTTATTTCAGTTGACTTCGCCCTAAATTCTAAGCATACCTGATGGTCTGAGATGAATGTTAGTATAATAATAATTTATTTTATGCCCGCTTAACAAGACAAGTTAGCGGCGAATCAGCAAGGAATTGCACGCTGGGGCGGCTAGCTTTTCCTTCAGTTTCACCAATTTTGTCACTGAATCAATGATACCGTAATGGCTACTGACGCAACTATTCGAAACCCATAAAGGTAAAGGCAACAGAAATTTAGCAAGCTTGTAGTAATGGGTTCGCAGCTGTCTTTTTTGGGTAACTTTTAGTAACTCCCAAAGCGGTGATACATACAAGATAGAAGGCGCAACAACGGCGTTAAATATTATGGCGAGGGTGAGTTTATTAATACTATTTCTCAGGCTTACTGCTTTTTTGTAACCTTTCATAAGAGACCGAGATACAATATCTTTAATAAGCCCGGAGGTCAATCTTATCGTTGAACGATAATCAATTCCGAGGTACCGCAGGCTATCCGATTCATTAATCACTGAACCTTCAATATCGTATAAAATGCAGATACTTACTGTCCCCGAAATGGAGGCAATCCAGCGACCATTTGATATATAATACAGCCAAGTGCCCATAAATCACAAGACGGAGTTGTTCTGGTTCTATTTAAGATTTCGGGAGAAACGTACTGAGCAGTACCAACAAAACTTGACTTCCGCTTCAGTTCTCCTGCATCTTCTTGAAAAAAAATTGAATATGATATTGTTTAATTTCCATGCAACATCTTTTAAATCCCATAACCTTACAAAGGGCAACAAAGGGCGGCTACGACCAGGGACACCAATGCGGGCAATTATCCACTACGTTTACAAAACAAAGTATAAAAATTCATAAAATACCTCTGTTAAAAATGGAAAAAAACTAAACTTACGTGAGTTGATACCCCTGGCTACGACTCCTCCTCCAAACAGCACAATACTTTTCTAGTCTTTAAAAGTCGCTTATACTATCTTTACCTTTCACCCATCACCACAAATACCCATTTATTCGCCTACCAGTACAATGTCCATAATAATTGACTAATTTATAAGACTTATTATAATTAAGTAGATTAGATCAACAGACCAATTTACAAAACAAATGAATAAAAATAAATAGAACACGCAATCTTTTTCTAATGGAAAGAGACCAATGGACTAGAAGACACAGAGGTAGCTCTTCCTGCTCCAGGGTTTACACCCCCCCCCCCAAACAGGTAACCGTTTTCTGGTGAAATAATTACATAAAAATAAAAGCAATTTCGTAGAACTCTCTCACTTAATATGCTTGTTTATTGTTTTTTTTTCGTGTTTATTTTGTGTAGTAGACTTTTACCGAAGACAGTGAATGAGTATCTAGCCGATTCACCCAAAAATTTAATGAGCAAAATTTTCTAAACTTAAGGTATATGTTTCTGTGAAACAAACCTGCATTTATAGCTTGCACCAAAAAGATAAGATACTTTACAGTTCGATTCATTGAATCGAGTTTCATTGATTCATTGATTCATTAAATCGAGTTTCATTGATTCATAGATTCATCAAATCGATTCATTGAATCAAGTTTCATTGATTCATTGATTCACCAAATCGATTCATTGAATTCCTTGACTTTCCTATTTCCTTGACTTCCTCGATTTCCTTGACCTATCTATTCACCAAGTCCAAATTCTGATATTACTAAAGATTCTTTCTTGGAGAAGGATCTAAACTTGCTTTAAAAAAAAATTCCTTTTTCAACAATTTTCAATTAAGATTCAACGTATTTTCAACCTTACAAAAATAATGTAAAATAAGTTTCAAAATGTAATTCAGTAGATAGATAAAGCTGAATAGTAACCACGGAGTAACATCAAAATTGCTGTCTTTCGTTGATACATTGAAACCAAAGAACACAAGAAAATATTCCAAAAATTACACAGGGAACATAAACCTTAACTCTTACCTCCACTATTTTCCCTATTTTTTTCTTCCATTTCCACGCAGTTCAGAATTTTGGCAGATCCAAAATCAGTGATGACAATGTGCATTGCCTCGCTCAATAAAATATTCTCTGGTTTCAAATCTCTGTGAACAATCCCAAGGCAATGTAGATGCTCAAGAGCTTGAACTATTTCTGCACCATAGAATTTGGAGCAATGGTCTTCAAACGATCCAACTTTGTTGAGATAACCAAGAAGATCACCTTTCTTGGCATATGTGAGAACAAAATCTAAAACTCTCATGTTAAGGAATAAGATGTTGTAAAAAATAACTCGTTTTTTCCAAAAGTGAAGCTATATCGATCCCTACCGATAGCATCCCTATAGCAGAGACGGAGAAAGAGAGAAAAGATGATAGAGAAAATCAGGGATAAAAAAATAAAACAGTTTTAATGGAATATTTAAGAGTATTTTTATTAAAATTTTTAACTAGGGCACGTTCTGGGGATGACAGATTGCCAAAGATTGTCCTTTTCGGCCAACCGTCTAGGGACAAACGAAAAGCAGGTCGTCCCTGGTTGTGGTGGGAGTATGTCGTAAGGAAAGATTCAAGGGAAATGGGAACTTCCTGGGAGGGTGTGGATAGGGAGGCTTTGAATAGATTGGGATGAAGGAGGGGCGTGCGCAGTAGTGTTGGCCTCAGGCGGCTTGGTGCT
Source organism: Artemia sp. Qi Xiang Cuo (assembly GCF_049724085.1). Taxonomy (NCBI): domain Eukaryota; kingdom Metazoa; phylum Arthropoda; class Branchiopoda; order Anostraca; family Artemiidae; genus Artemia; species Artemia sp. Qi Xiang Cuo. The sequence continues at coordinate 42,494,769 of NC_142810.1, forward strand.
GCAGCGAGCTGTTAGTAGCGGCAATATTTTTTTATAATCCTGTAGAAGCTGAAATGATTTTGAGAATATTAAAGATGGATAAAGCAAAACATGTTTCACTAGAGAGCTTCGTAGGAAATAGATTGCTGGCAAAACAATTATAAAAACCAAGTAAATATGTATCTAGTAGGCCTTTTTCTTGAAAGTTCATATACAATTTCACTTGAACATCCAAATACAAAGCTATATTTAACTTAATATTGCTACTAACAACAAATGTCAGCACTAAGACGTCTGAAATTACCCCGAATTGCGGAGAGAGTCAGATCCGTTTATTTATTATTCTGAGGAAGTATATTTGCAATTGAAGTGCATCTTTTTTCAGAGGAGTGTCCACACACGCTGATATGCGTCAGGACTTATTTTATAAGTATACGGTAATGTTTCTTTACCATTTTATGGAGACTTACTTGTTGTATGTGTAACCCGTTTTGTAAAATTAATAGAAAAAAAACACTGTTTTCAACTCCTATGAAGTTCTCACTTGCTTTATATCCTTTCTCATAATTTCTTCTCATCATATTCGAGGACATCTAGCTTGCCAAGAACACATTTGCGGACATATTACCCTTCATAAGTAAATACCAACCTAACCATTGTAACTATCCTTTTAGCAGAGACCAAGACAGTAGGACCGACTCACATTTATCACAGAGAATATTATTTGAGCTGCAAAAACGTCTTGTGCCCACATCAATCCACTTTTAATATTCAGTCTAACCCCCTTTCTATTAATAACGCTACCTATACAAGCAAAGTAATTATCACCTGCATAATCTAAATCTGCATGAGTTTTTCTGCCCCATCTAGTAGTATATTCTCCCAAAATCTTAGCTGTATTGTTTAAGATAAATCCATGAAAATAACCTATATAACTAGGGACAAAAGACAACTAAATTTAACTTGTTGTTCCCCAACGACCCAGCTACTAGCCTCAATTCCTACCTTAATCGCAGAATTGCTACTTTCACAGACAGCCCTAATCAGTTTAATGTACTTATCAGGTATACAAAATAGGAATCAAGTCTTAGGTGAAGCTGTTTCTCTTTGCTGAATCAAATGCCAACTCATTCAATAATTTTCATGTACCAATTTCATGTACCATACAGACAAGACCATCAACTTTGTCTACATTCTCTAACTTTTTCTTAGTAAATTAATCCTCTTTTTATTTTATATAAAAAAAATGTCTCAACATTTTCTATACCATTTACCACAGCCTTATAAAGATTTTCCTCCAATTGCTCATTCCATATCTCCCTAACACTCCTTTTGCAACTCTTTAAAGCCCAGTTCCCATTTGTCCCCTCGATCTCGCAGGGTGCAAATAAAGTACCTCAATATTACTCCGCCAACTGAATCTTCCTTAATCTTCAGCAGCCTTATCCATAGCTTGGATTTCACAACTATTTAAGTCAGGCGTTAATACTTCCTCACATTTCCTTATTTTTTCACTCGATAATCCAAAAAATAGATTTTCGTTTAGTCAAAGATATCACCAATCTTTCTCTTGAGCAAAACTATCGACCTTGAATTTTCAGATTATTGAAAACTTCTAATACAAAAATATTGACAGAATTTCCCTCACTACCCTTATCATGCTCCCTGAAATGTTTAAAATTTCGAGAATAGCATAGTATTTAAAAAAAAAACAATAAATATTACAATTACATTAGTACATAAATTAATAATTAAATAAACAAAACTTTCAAGAACGTTTTACAGACCAACTGAAAAGATGTGTTTTCAAATACCTATCCAAACAATTCCACTATTTCAAAGGCTTGGAGAATTCCCCAACAATAAGCCTATAGCTGTTTCGACTTTGAGCCAAAATAAATACATCAAGGAGGCACACTTGTGCCTCTTTAAAGAAGCGACCCACCACAATGTTAAGCGATTTCCGGTCCTAGCGGTCGCAGAGAGACGGCGGTAATCGTATTTTGTAGTCTAAGGTCAAACTAAGAAACATGCAAAATTTCACCCCCCTCCGACTTTATCTTCATGGGGGAAAGTGGGCCGGAAGTTTCGACCCTCCCACCACAGCCCTACTTTAACGTTGTTCGATCGGCTGACATTTAGAGGATAAAATTTCCTAGGGCCTGGGAGCTTATCCTCAAAATTTTAGCTCGATCCAATCACTCCTTCCCTGTTTTCCAAAAACCAAATATAGCCACTTAATGTTCATCAAGTTATTTTTTTTTATCAGCCACGCCTACAGGCAACAGTTGGCAACGAATCCGGGTGAATGAGGACTCATTCGAACCGGAATTTGACCTTTTAGGGCATTTTGATATTTTCAGACCGAAAAAATTTTCCCCCGAATTTATATTTACGAAAAACCTCGTTTTCCTATAAGAGAGCCCATGTTAATTTTTGAAATTCCTAAAAGCATAGTATTTCATTATTAAATTAGATCAAAATAGTCCTCTTAACCTGACAAGGCCGACTGCAAGCTTCTAAAAATTCCCACTCTTTCCCAGAAGTTTTTTTTTTGTCAAAAAACGAAAATCTTACTTTGTATTTGCTTGCGTCGAAAATAGATTGCTGAGACTTTAACTCCTGACACGATCAGCTAACAGTTAGTCAAGCAATAATAAGTAATAAACTGTACAAAAACGTGCAGAAATTATTTGAAAAAAACTACGTTTTCTAAAGAGTTAAAGTGGCTGAGTCACAAGTTCGAACCTTAAAACGTACAGAGATTAGAAGGTACAGTTGGGGGATGCTGTCCCCCCCCAAATCCCTCACTTTTTAAGCCATTTTTGTTAATATTTTTATTTTTCGGGTCTGCCGCCCCCCTAAACCCCCGCTTTTTCCTTTTCAAAGAAATGCTTTGCAACACGAGCGAAGTCTGCTGGAATTTTTTACCGAAAGAACATCCTATTTCATCTCTTTGATTAGAAACAGTACTGAGCCTGTTTGCCGGATTTTTTACAGGAGATTTTTCCCTAACCGATAACAAGCTATAACGTGATGAACTTGGTAAGACCAACTGATTGCAGGCTACAGGACGTAAAAAACCTTAACAAAAGATGCTGATAAAGCGGGGGGTCCCTGTACGTTTTAAGGTTCGAACTTGTGACTCAGCCTCTTTAAAACTTTCGAAAACGTAGCTTTTTTCAAATAATTTAGCCTAGAACTAGGTAAAGTCCCGGGAGTCACCTCACCAAGGCATGCAGTAATCTTAACCAACCTTTTTTAAGAGAGATATATGCCAGTAAAATATCTTAGAAGTGTCATTGGCCTAAGAAAGATGGAACTCGGCTTCCCCTGCTATTACCATATGTTTGAATACAGACAGCAGACCCTATTGACACACAAAGGGATAAGTCAGGGGATAGATCTGTGGTGGAACATGGAGCAAAAGCTAGCTTTTACAAGCAAAGTGAGATATATGGGATTCAGGAGGGAAAAGTCAGACACGGAAAGGATACAGAGGCTTTCTGGGTCTTGAAATGTGCAGTAGAGACGTACAAAAAATGGAGCTGATTCTTTTATATTCCTGCTTAGCACAAGCAGAGTTTCTTTCTCTCGTTTGACATAATCTTGCTTCTTCTCTCTTATAATATGGCGCTTCTGGCAGACTTTAACTGGAATGAAATATCAAAATTAAATGATAGCTTTAGTCTAAAGAAAGGAGTGTAGAACAATATGAAATTGAAGATAATAGGAGACATAGGCGTTTCTCACTTATAACTCATGTTTCCCTAATTGTATTCACTTTACTCACTCACACACCAACTTCTTTACTCAAAATTAACTCCCATTACATACCAGTACCGACGCAGAAGTTTAAGATGCAATAAACATGGCTAGCTAGTAATTGAAAATGCTTTATTTACCCATTGCCTTTCAAAACATTTGAATTTGACATGTTTATTGTCTGCAGTAAATAGTAAAGCAATTTCATTCTCAAAGTATTATGATAGAAAATACAATAATTAAATCAGTACAGTGGTTAGTGGTTAGATGCTAATCATCTGGCCCCAAATCTATCCAAATCTAGTCTACTTATTTTTTTCCAGATCAGGTATTTCTTGGCCTTTGGTTCAAACTATTTCTGCCACTCACTGTGACATAGCTCGTCCTGATAGACATGTTTGATTCCTGGGCATTTTATTGGACAAAATCTTTCTTTTAAAAATCACTGTGCTCTTGTCAAACTTAAGGTCTCCAGAAACCTAGGAGTTCTTCAGAAGTTTTATCAATGTTTCCCTGGTACAATAACAGAGATCCTCTTTCACTCTCTCATTCAAGCTTATATGAACTACTGCCCATTAGTATGGCTGACAACATTCTCTTCTTTTACCCTCCAAGTATCTAAAATATATAACAGAGCAATTAAATTAGTATATGAGGTGACAGGCCAGCTCAGCATTAATTGATTGGATGGTCAATCCACATACATCTTTCATTCCTCTTGTTTCATTCTTAAGTATTTTCATGGACTCCTCCCTAACTTCTTCAAACAATTATATCTTTTAGATTCTGAACTACGAAAGCAATCTTGTGTTTTTTTTCTCTCAGAAATGACATGGATATTTTCATTCATAAAACTGAAACGATAAGATCAGATTTTAATCCATTTGCGTGTTGTGCCTCCATATGGAATTCCCTATCCATTAAAATTCGGGTATGCAATCTTATGGACAATTTAAAAAACAGCTAACTAACCACCTCCTATGCCTAGAAAGTTAGGATAAAGGCACTGATGATTCTACAGTGTAATTTTGCATCCACTGTCGAAATTTTCCTTCAAAAGAGGATAACTCTGCTTAGTGGTGACTTGGAACACCATCTCTTGAAGCCTTCATTATATTTTGACAATGCAAAACACAGACACTATATCCAATACACCCAGATATGAAAAGAGCATTCAATTCAATCAGTTTCCTGTTTTCCACACAAAATGAGCTCCCAACAATCTTTTAGCTATGTCATATTCAAACTGTCATTACTTGTTCTTTTTTGGCAAAAAATTTGGGAGCAGCACCAATGCATCAAGATACATCGGATCTTTTCTAAAATGTAACCATATTGGCTTTTTCTTGCTAAAATTAAGTTAAAATGGCAGCTAATATTATATTGACGAAACTATGTTCCAAGTGTCGAAAATTCTTGTCTGATATAGTGGAATACCAGACCGACTAAAAATGTTCCTTCAGCCGAATTCAAATGCAGATATTGGCTTCTATTATGATATTCATTTCTTTTGAGAAACTCTTGTAATAACCTTGCCGAAATTTTCGACAGACAGCAACAGGCACTGTCGAAATATAGGTGACTTTCGAAACTTCACCGAACATGTAAAACAGATGAGAAATAAATGGTGTCGAAATTCAAGGGTCCTGTGGTGAAAAAATAGTTGTCGAATTTACGGGTACTTTCTCAAGTACGAGAGGTTTTGATGATGATTATTTGTAGTAATATTTAACATGAAAAAAACATTAAAAAAAGTCATTTTTTTGTAGTTTTACTGATTTTACGCTAGATGCTAGATTTTTCCATCATCTGAGGAACTGCCGCTTGGCCTCATGCTATGTTCATATTTTTTAAGCTTTTGATTTGGTTGATCGCAATTCATTGAATAAATGAATAAATTCATTGAATAAACTAATTCATTTATCACTGAATAAATTTGAAATACACCCTTTCTTAGCAGATTTTATATATATTTTCTTATCCCAAGCTGTAAAATACAAAATATTCTCTCTGAACCCCTCCCTAATTAGCATGGAATTCCTATCTTACACAATCCCACCCAAAATGCTATTGAAATATGTTAAACTCCTTGGTGTCACAAACTTCTAATAATCTTAAGTAGAACATGCATATTTCAAGAATTTTTGACTTTCCAGGCAAAGGATAGTCAAAGCTAAAATTTTGTAAAGCGGATTAAACTGGTAGATTAACTTTGAAATGACCAAATGTTGACAACACTTTAACTGTGAACAACAAAGAAATCTTTGCTGGACTATTAAAGCTGAGACAAAGTGAGCCATTCCAGGTAGCGTTTATAAAGAGACCTATGTCACACTATTATATCACACAATATATTACAGAGACCTAGGTCACACGATTACACTCCATATGATTATCCAATTTTGTCCCTATGCTTGAGACAATTTTTTAGTTTTTTTGCTTCCACTATCTGAATAGTATTTTATACATTTACACATCTAAAAAAGTTGAAGAAAAATTATGAAATAAAGTAAAAAGAATAGGCATGTCGAATCCACCAGGATCTGCCCACAAGTATTCCCCAAGTATTTCGACATTTGGCGAATAGGATTCTGACTTACGTCGAAAACAGGTAACTTTTGTTCTGTCGAATTTACAGATGAAAACGCTCCAATTCAAGAAAATCGGAGTTATGTATCCTTTTCTGATAAAACTTCAAACTTCTAAACAAACAGTTAGATTCGTAGATATTTTTTCTACATACTGAAACCCTTTTCAAACCAAAAGTCTTTAAATTAAGCCTTCTGGAGTAGAATAAGGGTTTTTTTTTACAAAAAACTGTCGAATCATTGGTACCTTTACCCTAGTTCTCTCCTCCCTTCTCTTTGTCCCCTGTATGTTTCATTTTCAACTTGTTTTTTTGTGCTATTATTTATTATAACTAGTGCTTAATTTAATGCTTAATTAGTGCAGTAATTTAATGTGATTAATATACATGTACGATTATCTATTATTAGTGCTATTATTTAGAGTAATGTTTAGTCTCCACTCTCACAGGCCAAAGTGCCTTTGTGGGAGTCTAAGGTTCTGCAATTTTTTCTCTGTTTAATTTAAGTAAATTGACTGATTGACGATAAATTTGACATGCATAACTAATGTGTCAAATTTTGTATTATATTGCTTTTGTGTTACAGCAACAATTCTTGTAGCAATAAGCAGAATCAGGTAAATTTTAAAGTAAGCAGTCTACACTTTTTGGATATCCAGATAAACTTTGTGTGTGTTTGTGGTGCACAAGTGTTTGATACTGTGTAACCTTTAAAAAGGGCACAAGCCAAAGTGGCTTCTGCCCTTTTTAATAGTTGAAAGTGATTGGAAGGCAACTAGCACCCCTTCCACGCCCACCATTTCCCCAAACACATACAATCAAAATTTTGAGATAGCCATTTTGTTCAGCATAGTTGATTTCCAGATAGAAATTATGTTTTTGAGGAGGACACTCCCCCACAGCCTTCAGGGCAAGAGTTGTAAATTACGCCCTGGGGGCATATAAGATTTTTTATAGAAGGCATTGTCGTAGAAACTTCAAAAAAGGCTCATTCGATGGGAAATTCAAAGGGCTAGTGCCCTTTTTAATAGTCAAAAGTGATTGGAGGGCAACTAAACCCCTTCTCACGCCCACCTTTTCCCCAAACACATCCAATCAAAATTTTGAGATAACCATTTTGTTCAACGTAGTCGAAAGTTCTGGAAATTAGGTCTTTTAGGATGATAAGATCTCAGAGCCCTCAGTGCAAGGGTTGTAAGTTAAGCCCTGGGGGCATATAAGGTTTATATATGGTTTTTACAGATAGAGTTGCTGTAAAACTTCAAAAGGAGCTCATTCAATTGGAAATTGAGAAGGCTAGTGCCCTTTTTAATAGTCAAAAGTGATTGGAGGGTAACTAACCCCCTTCTTTTAAGTTTTGTAAATTAGGTCTTTGGGGATGACAACCCCCTCAGAGCCCTCAGGGCAAGGGTTGTAAGTTAAGTCCTGGGGGCACATAAGGTTTTTATAGAACGCGTAGTTGTAGAAACTTTAAAAAGGGCTCATTCGATTAAAAATTGAAATGGCTAGTGCCCTTTTTAATAGTCGAAAGTAATTGGAAGGCAACTAACACCCCTTCCACACACACCATTTCCCCAAACACATCCAATCAAAATTTTGAGATAGCCATTTCGTTCCACGCAGTTTAAAGTTCAGAAAATTATACCTCTGAGCAGACCACTCCCCCACAGTCTTCAGGGCAAGGGTTATAAGTTATTCCCTGGGGGCATATAAGTTTTTATTGAAATTTTTGTTGTAGAAACTTGAAAAAGGACTCATTTGATTGGAAATTCAAAGGTCTAGTGCCCTTTTTAATAGTCAAGGGTGATTTGAGGGCAACTAACCCCTCTCTCTTGCCTACCTTTTCCCCAAACACATCCAATCAAAATTTTTAGATAGCCATTTGTTCAACTTTGTTGATTTCCAGATAGAAATTATGTTTTTAAAGAGGACACTCCCCAACAGCCCTAAGGGAAAGGGTTGTAAGTTTTGTCCTTGGGGCATATAAGGTTTATATAGAACGTGTTGTTGTATAAACTTTATAAAGGGCTCATTCGATTGAAAATTGAAACGGCTAGTGCCCTTTTTAATAGGCGAAAGTGATTGGAATGCAACTAACACCCCTTCCACGCCCACCATTTCCCCAGACATATCCAATCAAAATTTTGAGATAGCCATTTTGTTCAACGCAATTTAAAGTTCAGGAAATTATACCTTTGAGCAGAACACTCCCCCCACAGTCTTCAGGACAAGGGTTGTAAGTTCTGCCCTGGGGGCATATAAGGTTTTTATTGAAATCATTGTCGTAGAAACTTGAAAAAAGGTTCATTCAATTGGAAATTCAAAGGGCTAGTGTCCTTTTTAATAGTCAAAAGTGATTTGAGAGAAAATAACCCCCCTCTCCCCCAAACACATCCAATCAAAATTTTAAAATAGCCATGATGACAACCCATCCCACCCACAACCCTCAGGGCAAGGGTTGTAAGTTATGCTCTGGGAGCATGTAAGGTTTTTATAGAAAACAATGTTGTAAAAACATCTAAAAGGGCTAATTCAATTGAAAATTGAAAGGGCTATTGCCCTTTTAATAGTCGAAAGTGATTGAAGGGCAACTAACCCCCCTCTCTCGCCCACCATTTCCCCACACAGATCCAATCAAAATTTTGAGATACCTATTTTGTTCAACGTAGTGGCAAGTTCTGGAAATTAGGTCTTTTAGGATGATAACATCTCAGAGCCCTCAGTGCAAGGGTTGTAAGTTATGCCCTGGGGGCATATAAGGTTTATATATGGTTTTTACAGATAGAGTTGCTGTAAAACTTCAAAAGGAGCTCATTCAATTGGAAATTGAGAAGGCTATTGCCCTTTTTAATAGTCTAAAGTGATTGGAGGGTAACTAACCCCCCTCTCACTCTCACCATTCCTCCAAACACATCCAATCGAAATTTTCAGATAGCCGTTTTGTTCAACATAGTAGAAAGTTCTTGAAATTAAGTCTTTGAGAATGACACCCCTCCTCAGCCCTCAGGGCAACGGTTGTCAGTTATGCCCTGGGGGCATATAAGGTTTATATTGAAAGCGTTGTCATAGAAAATTCAAAAGGGCTCATTTGATTGGAAATTGAAAGGGATAGTACCATTTTTAACAGTTGAAAGTGATTGGAGAGCGACTAACACCCCTCTCACGCTCACCATTTCCCCAAACACATCCAATCAAAGTTTTGAGATAGCCATTTTTTTGAACATAGTTTAAAGTTCTGGCAATTAGGTCTTTGAGGATGACAACCACCCTAACAGCCCTTAGGGTAAGGGTTGTAATTTATGCCCTGGTGGCATATAAGGTGTTTAGACCTATAGAAAGCATTGTCGTTTCAAAAAGGGCTCATTTGATTGGAAATCGCCTTTTTAACAGTCGAAAGTGATTGGAAGGCTTGACATTTTTATAGTTAACATTGATACCCACATTGATACGGTAAGTTCAATGTGGGTATAATGTATTATTTTGTTGTTGTTGTTGTTTAGACCAGGGCACTTCATATAGAAGGAGTTGTCATGGGAACTTTGAAAAGGGTTCATTCGATTGAAAATAGAAAGGGCTGATGTCCTTTTTAATAGTCGAAAGTGATGAAGGGCAACTAATCCCCCTCCCACGCCCACCCTCCCATTTGCTCATTATGTTTCAAAACTAAATGTTGCCTTAAGATTAAATCAAAATGCACTGTGTTAATACTAATTCCCAATAAGGCATCTCAGCAGTATCCAAAGAACGAGTGAGGGTATTATGTTCAAACTTTTGGGGCTACTTCTGCTCTTAAAATTTAAACAAATCAAAATAGCGTAACTGTATCCTAGTTATCAAAGAAAGTAAACTGATTTTTTGGCAAATGGTATCAAGTTTTTCATTTCAGGTCAACTAGAGGAGGTATGAAACAAAATTAAACACTACTATTTGTGTCCATATTTTTAAAAGGGTGTATCTTGTTAAAAATTGTTGAAAATTTTTCTCCAGCATACAAATAGCAGGCCAAACTATAAAGTCTTAAAAAACGAAAAGATCTAAAGTATTATTTTCTTTTTCCCTGAAAAGACTATGTCAATATAAAACGAACAGAAATTAATTAAAAAAACTTTTTCCACAAAATAAGTTTTTCAAAGAAAAGTAAAGAACTCCATTAAACAAAAAAAATAGCAAAAATAAAATCAAATAATCTACCAAGCGTGAAACTACCACAAATCAGCATCGATAAATAAATGAAACCCAAAACGAACAGAAATTACAATAAATAACCGAGTCAAACTCAAAACGAGCAGAAATTAACACAAGTTGGGCTCGAAACCCTATGCCTTCCCAATCCCAGAACAAAACTTGCACTTTATTGAAAAAAATACAACTGAATGTGCATTATCAGTTTAATATACATATATTGATATTTAGTAATCAAAATGTTAATATTATTTGATTTATTAAAGTTTTAAAATTAAAAACATTTATATTTTTTTCAGTAAAGTGCAAATTTGATTCTGGTCTTGGGAAGGCATAGGGGTTTCAAGCCCAACTTATGTTAACTTCTGGTCGTTTTGAGTTTGAATTGGTTATTTATTGTAATTTCTGTTCGTTTTGGGTTTCATTTATTTATTGATGCTGATTTGTGGTAGTTTCACGCTTGGTAGATTATTTGAGTTCTTTACTTTTCTTTGAAAAACTTGTTTTGTGGAAAGAGCTTTTTAAATAAATTTTTAGAAATAAAAGCACCACTATATAGTAACGTTGCATCTGAATCTTGAAGATCATACATGACCTTCCAACAGTCAAATCCAATTGAATATTTCGTGGTTCTTGCAGGGTTCAGATAGGAGATTCAAACTTATGCCTTAAAAAATTTATGCCTTATTATAAAAGCCCAATGGAATTGCGAAGAGTAGGCTAATTGACAAAGCTACCTCATTGGGAAGGGCTGAGAAGATACCTCCCTTAAAATACAGTTTGAGATTTACTTCATAGATATTTACAGATATATTTTGAAAATAACACCAACATAATTATATAATTGTCTTAATTTGCAAATGCTTCCAAAAAGAGATGAATTGTACAGAGATTATCAGAAAATTGTAAAAAATCTGTGCTTTTCTGGGAACAAAGCGTGGGTTTAAAGCATCTACTTCTTCCGTAAGTTCTTCATCTTAGTGAAATTCTTGAGCATAAGTGAAACCTTGGCAGGCAGTCATCTGTCTTCTGGGTTTTGTATTAAAGTTAATAATACATCCAGAGACAGTTAGGAGAACAATGGGGCTTCTTGCACATGACTCTCTCCCTCCCCCTCCTTGACAAAATCTCAAGATTTTGCAGTTTTTTATATTATTCACCCATGTTTGACACCTTTTTTTTATAAATTGTACACCCCTCCCCCTGCATATCAAATCCTGCAGGTGTACCTTATCAGAAAAACTGGTTATAGTTGTGTTGGCCTCAGCCGTTTTCATGCAGTAATGAGTTGTTGTATTAGTAGCAGTGTTCCATCAGTCATCCATTATAGTTAACCAAAAAATAATTTCCACATTTTTTAGTCAATTTGAAAGTAGAGTTCAGTGAAGGTTAGAGATATGGCTTTGAAATTTGACAGATACTATGTAAAGTGTTTTAACTTTTGCTTATCTGAACAGGCCATAAAAGTAGAATAGGGGCTACCATATGGTTGTAAAAAGTTGGGGAAGGATTTCAAGTGCCAAAAGCACATTCTACATCATTTCCTTCCCAGATCAACTGAGAGCCAGAAGCATCAGCATAAATCAATGTAAATGCAACTGCTGATAAAGCATATCAGTACTCAATATTGCACTAAAACTCTAACTGGTGGGAAGGGGTGTAGCATCTTTCCTAAACCTCATCAATAAATGAAAAAATTTACTAACCATTATGAAAACTGTAAGAGGACAGAAGGAAAATGGAAATTGAGATACAGAGTCTTTTTTTTAGAATGGGAGTAACATCTTCTCTGCAAAAGATTGAAGATGCTACTCTCAGAACAAGGCCCATCTACCTAAGAAGAGTAAAAGGCTCTCTCAGAGCAAAATTACTATTTTTTTAGATTTAGAGCACTGACCTTGTCAATGCTGTGACACTTTTAAGGTTCTAGGAAGTCAGTGGCTTTTCTAACAGAAAAACAGCAAATAATAGCCTACAATTTTCTAGCCATAGAAAACCACAATGATTTGTAATATTTCTTTTCAAATTTAGTATCAAGATTGGGATCAAGTGCAGAGGATTCGGATTCAAAGTGAGCCTACCATTCACCTATAGAGTTTTAGCTGCCAAGTAAAGAGTAGCAAGCTCTGAAAGAAGTTTTGAGTTAAATAAAGATTGAGAGGAGGTCTTGTTAAGCCGATTTTTATAATAGAGAGCAAGCTGACAAGGTAGATTTCACTCTGTAAAAAGATGTATTTTTTCCCAAATAAACTGATTCCTTCCTTTAAAAATTTTATTTTGAGCCCTTAAAATGATATCTTATTCTTCATTATTTGCGAGTAGAAAATGGCTATTGAACATTTTGTAAACTCCTTTAAACATTCATAAAAGCTAACTTATGACAAAAACAAAAGTTAAAGGCATGTTTTTTTTAAATAAGATCTGTTTTACTGCAGACACTAGTAGTTCACATGCATACTGTTATAAATACATAGCAACATGTAACAGCATGTCTTTGGAATAGCTAAGCTCAGTTTCAGCTGTGTAGCTAAACTGTATGGTTCTATTCTGTGCTTCCTTAATGTGTAAAACTATCAACTTGCCTGCTGCATGTGAGGTTTGCTCAGTGAAATGGTTTTTGTCAGCAAGGAACATGTCTACTGCAGAAATTCATCAACAGATTTGCAAAGTGTACAGTGATACTATTATGAGTGAAAGCAAAGTAGATGCACGAATTAAAAGATGGCAGTGACAACATCCATGATGAGAACTGCTCTTGTCACCCTTCCTTGATTACAGGCAATTTGGTGGCTTCAGTAGAAGCAAGGACTTGTGAAAACAGGTCCTTCACAATAACAGGTCTATCAAACAAATTTTCTGAAATGTTGAAGTCAGTACTTTAAAAAAGGTTTCTGAACACCTACAGTTTAGGCAACTATGCTCCTATTGGGTCCCAAAAAGTTCATGAAGACTATCACAAAGAAGGTTACAGATTCTTGAGTCATATCATAACTTAGACATAACAAGGGTTCCACATATCATTCCCAAATCAAAGCGACAGAGCAGAATTGACACACATACACTCACATGTGAAGGCCAAACAGACTCTTTCCTGGTGCAAAATCATTGTGTGGTATTTTGTTGGTCAACTCCATGCAATAAGGAAGTGCTATAAATACAGAAGCATATTGCCAAACCCTGAGAAACCTATGCAGAGCAATTTAAAACAAAAGACATAGTATGCTGACACAGGGAATTGTCCTCCATGACAATACAAGACCTCACACTGCAGGTCAGACCTGCAATTTGTTGGACAGTTTTGGCTGGGAAGTAGTCCTGATCTTGCACCAAGTGATTACCATCTGTTCCTCCACCTCAAAAAACACCTCAGTGGGAACCATTGCAATGATGATGACAACCATGGAAATGGCAGTGAGCTATTGGTTATTGAAGCAGGCAGCAAGTCTTTAATAAGAAGGTATTATAGAAATGAGTGTGAGGCATGTTAAGTGTTTGAACAAACTTAGCAACTATGTCAAAAAATAAAGCAAAGTATATACTTTGAAAATAAATTTACATTTCCTGAAATAACCTTTTGTTGTATACTTATTTTCAAAAAGACCATGCTTAAAAACATGCCTCAAACACAACCTCACTTAACCCATACCCCTCCCTGATGGACAAATATACAGCCTACTATAATATACACACTACTTTTTAGGATAGAATTGCAGTTTAGTGGCTCTTCTGAAGAAAACATGTAAATGAAATAAAAGTATTGCTGTTAGATTCCCATTTTATGTTCACTTTCAATATAATAGTTGTTGCCTTAACAATGCACACACACACGCCATCAACAGTCCCATGCAGCCCTAAATAATATATTTCTATGTTGATCATCATCTTGTGATGCATCATGTATTCTTTGTTAAAACTTGAGATTTATCCTGATATTCATAGCCTGTCTCTTTGCTGAATTTTTAACCTGTGAAAGCCACTCAGTCATAGTGATTTAAAAATGTTATAGCAATCAAAGAAACATTGATCAATAGAAATTTTCTGCACATTATAAAGTAAGGATTTCATTGTTTTAGTTTTTCTCTTAGTATTGTAGCCTATATATTCTAGGGCTATGCCTGGAGCCACCAGAGGTAAGGGAAGGTACATTGTCAGGATAACAACTAGTACATTAAAAAGAGCATAAAATAAGGACTCTAATTGTACTAGTTTTATTTAATTAATATTCTAATTTAGAAGATCCACTAAACTGCAATTTTACCCTTTTTGGAATAGTGTAACTCTTCTTGCAGCTTCATTATTGTTCATCATAAGACAAAAAAGAGAGAGTAGAGCAGAAAAATGTAGTTTGTATATATAGAGTAGACTGTATCTATCCATCAGGGGGAGAGGGTTAAAGGGAAGCACTGCACTTATAGAAATAAAATAGTTCAGTATTTATAATTCTTTAAGGTAGTTTTCTGAATTCCTGATAAGACTTTCCTAATAAGAAACAAGGTGTCACTTTAAGGGTGTCTTTCTGGCTCAAAAAAAAAAAAAATTAAAAGGAAATGATTAGTATATTTGGAAAGAGTATTAAAAAAAAAAAAAATTGTGTTGCTTCCATTTTCTAAATAGCTAATAATGGAAATAAAGAAGAGAACTCTTTTATATTCTTTTTTTTCTATTAAAGAATGAAGAGGAGAATTACTGATGTTTTAACCTTAAAAGATTAATAAAATATCTCAAAACTAGTTTATTTTATAATAATAGCCTGCAGAATATTAGCCTACATTTGGTGTTAACTAGATAAGGAAACATTACAATACTGAAGCATAATGCTTAAAAAATGGAACAGCCTAGATCAATTTTAGACAGTGTCAACATATAGCCTATGAGGTTCCAAAACTGACATAAGGACAAGGTGAAACACTACTCAATTCCTTTTTTTTCTATTCCCAGCTATAATAATTAATTCACTTGGGAATTCATCCTCCCCCCCCCCCTGATGGACCTATGTATTGCCATAATAGCCTAATGAAATTTTGCATTAGCTTACTATAAGGCTGCACCCAGAGGGGAGGGGGTTAGGGAGGGGGTTGAACCCTCCTTCCGAAATGTGTGTTTGACTTGTAAAAACATAACAAAAATTTATATAAACAAATTTTGTATGCATTTTTTGTGTTATCCCCCCCCCCAAAAAAAAAAAAACTTTGAGTAAAACCTCCTCCAGAAAAAATCCTGGGTACAGCCTTGGCTTACTACAATATAGTCATACATTCTGGTTACTATATTAAACCTGTCATCTTTTCAATCAGGAATTTATCTCCATGTGTTATTGAGTGTATGATTGACCAAAAATAGCAGTTGAAATGATTTTAAAAAGAGGATCATAATGGAAGGAAACACGGTAATCCATTTAACCGTTTTGCCCCAGAGCCTGTCAAATGACAAGTGGCTAATATTTGCTCACCAGATGCTATCTAGTGTGAAAAGTAGTAACTAAAACCATGCTCTTTGTATTCTTGAGACATCTACCAATCAATTGATGTATCACACATGTTGTTTAGAACATTGCAGTGGACAAAAATTTAATTAGAAAAAAAAGTGGGAAAAAGTCTGTTAGAGGTGGGTAATTTCTAGTTAGAAATTCAAGTAGGCATAGAATTTATGTGTCTAATTTTGTTATATCATTTAAAACTAGATAGCCGAAACTAATCAATGAGAGTTCTATTTAGTGACTAGCACTATCTAGTGGCTGTCAGAATTTTCACAAGTAAGTGTACATCAAATGACAAGACTGGGACTCTCAGACTGAGGGGCTTACTCCTGTTGAATACTTCTACAAGTATATTCCACTTGAGTTTTTTGAGACTATGGCTTGTACCATATGAAGGAACACTGTAAAACTATAGCAGTCAGAGGCAAAAGTCTGACCCAAGAGATATGCCAAATGGTTGGGATCTTGATCCTTATGGGATCCCTGAATCTTTTGCAGATACAACTTTACTGGAACAAAAAGTACTTTCTTCCCATAGTCGCAAGAAAACTTCCAACAGATTGATATCATGAATTATGGAATCATCTCCACTTTGCATCCAAAGAGGACAGGAACAAAAATGATGTGTTATGGAAAGTCAGGGCTGTGTTATCCCTTGTTAGAGCATGGTGTTTGTACCTTGAAAGGCTGAAAGGGAGGAAAACCTATGTGTAGACGAGCAGATGATCCCCTTCAAAGGCCAGACGAGTATGAAGCAATACATAAAGTCAAAGCCAAGACCATGGGGGCTGAAAAACTTAGTTCTCTGTGGTTCTTCCGGTAACATGTATGACTTTGAAGTTTATCAGGGAAAGAATACCCCTATTGGGGAGGAGCACAGCAAAACAGCGGAAGGTTTGGGAGGAGCCACTACCTTAAATTGCAGCTTGGAGCGAATTTAAGGATTTTCCATCCTTGTAATGCTCCATGATGACATCTAATGCTTTTTTTTTGTCGTGATTCGCTTGCTACATTCGGGTTGTAGACTCAGCAGCTTCCCAGTTGTAGAGGAACTCCTGCTGTTGCCAATCTTCGTCAAGTCTTTGCTTGAAGGCAATCGTCAAGTCTGCAGACACCGTATCTTCAGAGAGCTGAATCCACAAGTTGGTTATTTTTTGGCTGAAGAAATGGCTTCTCTCTCGGATAGAAGAGTGCTTTTTGAAAATTTTCATTGAATATCCTCTTGTCACAAGGCGTTCTGGGGGAGCAAGGAGACCAGGAAGAGTATTTTTTGAAATGACTTTGTGGGTTAGAATCATGTCACCTTGCTTCCTCCGGTATGTGAGAGTAGGGAGCTTCAGATGATGCAAATGCTCTTCATATGGCACTTGTTTGAGGCCATCAACCATCTTAGTTGCTCTTCTCTGTACTTTTTCTAGTATTTCCCTGTCCTTCTTAAAATAGGGGGACGCCAGGGACGTTCCAATCTCAAGGTATGGACAAACCAGTGCCTTATAGAGCTTCATAAATACTTTAGGACACTAGCTAGAGATAGTTCTTTTAATAAGTCCAAGGGATTGGAAGGCAGAAGAAAATACAGATTTTGCATGGGTACTGAAACTCAGCATATGATCAACAATGACTCCAAGATCTCTTTCTTCAGTAACTGCAGAGAGGGGGTTACCTTGGAGATGGTACTGCTGATGTGGATTATGTTTGCCAAAATGAATGACATGACATTTTTCAGCATTAAAGGAGAGGAGCCATTTATCAGCACCGCTTCCAAGAATATCAAGGTCCGTTTGTATAGATTGGAGATCAGATGGTATAGCAGCTTTGCCAACAATTTTGAGTCATCAGCATAAAGTGTGAGGAGGTTCGAGAGAAGGTTTGGTGCATCATTAATATAAAAATTGAAGAGACTCGGTCCAAGGACGGTCCCCTGGGGGACGCCACTTAACACAGTTATGGATGACAATAAATGAGGAACACCTAGAGAGTCATAGACCCTGACGGCTTGTGTTCTTTCTGATAGAAAACTCTGTATCCACTGCACAGTAACACCATCAACAGCTGCTGCCTTCAGTTTGGCGATCAGGAATTCATGAAATACCCTGTCAAAAGCTTTTGAGAGGTCCAGGAGCACCATATCAACAGGAAATCCTCAATCCAGTAGTGATGTTACATACTTGTATGTCTGTATTAGGTTAGTGTCCACGGATCTACCAGATCTGAAGCCATGTTCAGAAGGAGTTAGTATGTTGTTAGTTTCAAAGTGCTGAATGAGAGCTCTATTTACAAATCTCTCGAGCACCTTTACAACCGCAGAAGGGATGCTGATGGGACGGTAATTTTCAGCACAATCGGCCTTTTTTGTGGATTGGCGTGACATATGACGTTTTCCAATCTGTAGGTAGCTCTCCGTTTTTTAGGGACAGCTGGAAGACTCTGCACAGAGGAGAAGCGAGGACATTTCAACACTCTTGAAGAAGCCTTGGGTGTAACCCGTCAGGTCCTTTGGACTTGTTAACATTAAGTTTATCAAGGCTAGATAAGACCATTTCTTCAGTAACTAACAGGCTAGGCATTCGGATAGATACAGAATGTGATGGTGCTGCAGGGATGGTTGGACAAGACCAGGTGGTGAAAGTGGAGGCAAACTGGACATTTAGTAAATTAGCTTTATCTATCGGCAATGAGTGCATTACCCCGCTATGTTTGAGGTCAGGAATGGTGTGAAGGTTAGGACTTTTAGCAGAAACATGCCTCCAGAAGGATTTGGGGTTTGCCTTGATATCAGTGGCAAGTTTGTTCATTGTTCTTAGTCTGCTGGAGAAAATTGACAAGCACGTCTATCACAAAGTGTATTTTGATAACTACTTTACAACATTACCACTGCTTGAAAAGTTGATAGAAGATTGCTTCTTGGCAGCAGGAACTATCAGAAAGGGCAGGATAGCCAATGCAAAGCTTGCAGATGAGAAGGATCTCAGGAAGAAGGACAATGGTTGTGGGACAAAGTTAGCAACATTGAAAAGGGATTTGTCCTTGTGCATTGGTTTGACAACAATGCAGTAAACATGGCATCGAATTATTGCAGTGCAGGTGAAGGTGGAGTAGTGAAAAGAAGGAGTAACAAGAAGAAGAAGGTTGATGTGAAAAGACCTGATGTTATTGGTCACAATAACTGCAACATGGGAGGAGTAGACAAGCTGGATCATCTCATCACCTTGTATCAAATTGAAACAAAGACAAAAAAGTGGACCAGTGTCACATTTCAAGTGCTAGAACAAATTGCAAAAGCACTGCTGAAGTGTGAATATGAGGAGCAGATCTCTAAACAAAGAGCCAGTTGTCCTCACCAGCAACAAAATACCAAGAATTCTCTGGCTCCTTCACTATCCTGACCTGCTGTGCAAACAACTTGCACAATCAAAAGTGCCCAGTATGACCAAGTAAATCACTTCCTTGTGCATTTAGAAGGTCAGTAAGCCCAGTGCTGCTATGAAAAGTGCCCAAAAGAAAAAAAGGGGGTTTCATGGATTTGTTGTGAGAAATGTCAGGTTGTCTTGTGTCTGAACAAAGACAGAAATCACTTCAAGATGTACCATGTTAACTGAATTTGAAACTTGACTTTGTGTATATGTTTTGTGCCTTTTTTATATTTTTTGTATAAATGAAGTTGTCTTGCTGGTATACCCTTCTAGTCTCATTACTGTCATTTGACAGGGATCAAGATTTCTAAGAATATGTGCCCAATGGTTTTCTAACATAGCCATAAGTTTTCTAAGGTTGAAATGAGCCCTATACTAGAAAATCAGAATTTTTGACCTGTGCAGGAAAAATATTCAGGGCTGAAAGGATTAATAGATACTTCCTGGGTATAAATTTAGGACCAGTCTTGGTCATAAGGAGACATTGTTTTTCCAGTTTTTCAATTACATTTTCAATATCTTGCTCCAACTAAGTCAGATAGACATTGCAACTCTGACAGAAATTTGCCCCAAGAACTCAAGATTTCAAATGACAGAAGACTCAATCTGCC
Source organism: Artemia sp. Qi Xiang Cuo (assembly GCF_049724085.1). NCBI lineage: Eukaryota > Metazoa > Arthropoda > Branchiopoda > Anostraca > Artemiidae > Artemia > Artemia sp. Qi Xiang Cuo. The sequence goes on from NC_142810.1 coordinate 42,514,782, forward strand.
CCTCTGGATACAACATCTTCAGCAATCTGTTTGATCCAAACTGCAGAAGAGGAGTGGCTGTTCTAGCTTCCAAGGAATTCCAGGTAAAAGAAATTTCTGTCCCAAATTATTACTTACCTTGGGTTGAAGCTACATGGGTCTCCCTGTCCCTACCTAACGAAATGTTTGTCCTAAGCTCAATTTACAGGAGCCCCAGCAGCCCTTGCCAGCTGTCCTCTGAAACAGCAATTGCCGAAATGACGCAATTCATACTATGCAATTACCCAAAGGCAACCCTGCTCATGACAGGGGACTTCAACCTCCCAAATGTATCTTGGGTAGATGGCCGAGGTATGACCGAGTCAAGCCTTGAACAAAACCCATTAGTACAAGCCCTCTTTGAAAACTTTCTATACCAAACAGTAACTATGCCCACAAGAATGCGCCCAGGACAAAATCCCTCCAAACTGGACCTAGTCATAACAAATGACCCAGAAAAGGTGATCAACACACACACTCTCAGTCCAATTGGCTCAAGTGACCACATGCCAGTTCTCTCATCTATTCAACTCAACTCCAAACCATCAAAATATACCAAGCAATCCTTTACAAATTACAAGATGATGGTGGAGGAGCTGTTAGATGCTAACCTGGAAACACTTATATCAGAAGATGTCGAAGCCTCATGGCTAACTCTAAAAAAGACCTTACTAGAGAGCCAAGCCAAACACACCAGCATAACATGGAAAAAGAAACCCAAAACTCTACCTTTCCTCACCACAAAAATCAAGAAACTATGCAACAGGAAGAGAAAACTTTTGGGAGAAGTACATGAAACAAAAGACTACAGCTTTGTACGAGCAGTACAAAACTGCAACCTCCTCAGAAAAGAAACTAGAAAACTGACCTCAAACTATGAAGAACGATTGGCCAAAAACGTCAAGGAAAACCCAAAATTATTCTGGAAATACATCTCCCATAAGAAGCCAGGCAGACACTCTGTACCAGACCTGGTAAACAACAACTCTTTATCCTCTTGCCCCTCTGAAAAAGCAAACCTGCTTAATCAGCAGTTTGCCTCAGTGTTCTCCATGGATGAACCCCAATCAACCCCCCCACCAGCAGAACAGGCTCACACTCCCTTCCCGATGGTACACTCACCAGTCACAATCAAAGAAGTAACCAAACAGCTTAAGGACCTCGATCCCAACAAATCAACGGGACCTGATGGTCTCAGCCCACAACTGATGAAGGAATTAAGCCCTGCAATATCAGCCCCACTGGTAAAACTATTCAATCTGTTGTTGGCACAAGGAAAGCTTCCTGGGGACTGGAAGAAGGGAATAGTCATCCCAATTCACCAGAAGGGTAGCAAAACTTCTGCAGCAAACTACAGACCTATCAGCCTTACATGTGTGGCATGCAAGGTCATGGAGAGAATCATAAACAAGCGTATCATTAACCATCTTGAGGCCAACTCACTTATCAGCAGTAGTCAGCATGGTTTTCGCTCAAAGAGATTGGTGGACACAAACCTTCTTGAGTCATATAGTCTTGTAACTGACCTACTAGAGAGAGGATTACCTGTGGATATAATATTGTTAGACCTAGCCAAAGCATTTGACAAGGTTTGTCACTGATACCTTATTCACAGGCTACTTACTCTATCTGTTAGTCCACAAGTGGTCAGTGTTGGACAGAGGACTTTCTGAGGGACAGAACACAGAAAGTGAAAGTGATAACCGGACCAAACAGCCATGTCCTTTCTGACGAAATCAAAGTCACTAGTGGGGTTCCCCAGGGCAGCGTCCTGGGCCCCACCCTGTTCAACATCTACATAAATGAGCTACCCCTCATCACCAGCAACAAAACCACCCTATATGCGGATGATTCGAAACTCATAGGTCCTGCCAACACCTCTTCTTCCATCCAATCCCTCCAAACTGATCTCAACCACATGTGCTCCTGGGTCAAAAGATGGCTGCTGGAATTCAACACAGAAAAATGCAAAGTCATACACTTTGGACACAAAAACCCCCAAACATCAGTACCTCATGACCCAAAATTCTGGAAGTCACCACACAATTGAGCCTGTCCAGGAGGAGTGACCTTGGCGTCATTGTTGACTCCCAGTTGAAATTCAGCTCCCACTCACAGAAAATCTCAGCCAATGCTAGTAGAGCCCTAGGCATCATCAAACACAGCATCACCAGTAGGAGTAAACACGTAATCACCAAACTCTACAAAGGATTAGTAAGACCTAGACTGGAGGTGGGGACGATACTGGCCACCCCTTGATTCAAAAAGGACAAGGCAGTTCTTGAGCAAATCCAACAAAGGGCCACTAAGATGATTGTCGGCATGGAAAACAAGACATACAGTGAACGGCTGAAGGAACTCAACCTCCCCTCCTTAGTATACAGACGGAAACGTGGAGACATGATCCAGGCGCACAAACTCCTCTCAACCAATTGAGAAAATGAGATCCTGGAGATTGACACCTCCCACAAAACACGGGGACACCCTAGACGAATCTGCAAACATCACGCTACAACTGGAGCAAGATGCAATTTCTTCTTGAATTAGATCGAGAGCCTCTGGAACAACCTCAAGGGGGACACTGTTGCTGCTGAATCAACAGACGCTTTCAAACGCCTTCTGGATGCTGAGTGGAAAAATAGACCGTGGAAGTTTGACTGGGAAGCACCAGAATCTTCCACCAAAATTTAACCAACTACAACAGTCATCATAAGGAGTGATTCAACAGGATCGAAAGTCCTTATTTCGCTCCAAGCTGTGATTTAAGGTAATTTAAGGTAATCTTATCTTTTCTCCAAGTCTTGAAAATTATTTATAAAGTAAACACCCAAGAGCCATCTAGCTAATCTTACCTAACCTAAATTCATTAATATAAGCCTATTTGTATTTTTTGGTAGACAGCAGTGATGCTGTTTAACTTTCATATATAGAATATTTGAAAACAGAGTAAATGCAGTCAAATATGTTTATTTTTTACAATTTATTAAAAAGAACTGTACAAAAGTAAAAATAGTGAGGATAAAGGGGCTCCCCCTGAAAAATATGTTAACCAGGAATATTTTGCATATCAAGAAGTAAGAATTCTTTTTTTAACATGTCTCCTTATGACCAGGACCTGTACCTTATACCACTTTCTGTACCTTACAACAACAAAATTCTTTTTATTAGCATTTTCTTTAGTTTTATATAATCCTTGTGCTATAATGGGACCTTCAGGAGGAGGAATGGCTAAAGCAGCATTCACAAGCATATCTAGCTAGAATACTATATCTAGACACATGTGTAGCCAGAATTCAATGTCTTGGTAACAACCATTCACAAGTAAAATTTGGCACTTAGCTAGACATGCTAGACATAGTGCTTGGCTAGATATTGAGTTCTAGACTCTAGAACTCAATGTCTAGGATTTTTGATTACAGCCAAACAGAATACGTCAACTTCCACTATTTTCATCTTTTTTGTTTGCATTTTGAAACTGAAATTTAATTTTTGTTTTCTCATTAATAGTTTTTTTTCATTTCAGGCAAATATGCAACACCAAACATAATAGTGTAGAACACTAAGGCAATTGTTTTGCTTATCTCATCCATTATCTTGTGCCAGTAAACATAGCAATTACAATTTTGAAAGTTTTGCCAGCATAAACCCTCTTGATTGGCTAGAAATGACAATTTGAAACTAAATTTGTAATTTTATCTAAGCACCAAATTTTACTTGTGAGTGGTTATTGCCTAGATATTGAATTCTGGCTAGACACATGTCTAGACATGGGATTCTATCTTATGTGAATTGATTATTTTACCCTAGTTAAAAAAAAGGAATTGAGTAATGTGTTCAACTTGTCCTGGTATACCCTTGTCCCTATGTAATCCAAAGAATTTCATATATGTTGACCTTAGACAGCGCAAACATACTTGCAAATTCCTTGCTAATGTGAACATCTTTTGCAAGAAATACTGTGGAAAAACTCCCTTCTCCTAAAACTTTGCCAAATATGAAATCATTAGCACTCCTTTTCATTGGAGGAGCTTCAGTCATAATGGCTTGGGCAACATATGCCCGGAACGGCTGATTTATAATTCAAATCACAAGCAGTATTTGTGATGTAATTATTAGAGTCAGGCTCTTGACTATCAATGAAATAAAATTTTGAATAACTACAGCTACAGTGGCATCTATTGTGCGCACTGCTGATACGTTTCTGGTGGAAAACATAGCCTAGACCGGAACAATTACTAGCCCAAAAATAGCAAACGCCTAACTTCGCATGCTGGGACAGTGAAACAAGAACTAAAATCTGCGCAGACTTTTCCAAGAAGCCGGCAAAAGACTTTGAACGAACATTTTAGTATTTTCAGGGAGATAGTCAAGAGAATTAGCTGTCTTTGGCCTGTCAGAATGCATATTTCCTCAGTCAAACGGCACACCATCTTAGTGAACTCCTAAATGCTATAGTTAAAAGCTATTATGCTGCAATGGGAGTCTGAAGCAAAGAAGAAAAAACGGTAAGAGAAAAAAATCATAGGTAATAAAAGTAATTTTTCAAATATTGTTATTCAAAATTACAAAGCGTCCCCTAAGACATCTTCCACCACAAGCTAAAAATAAAAAGGAACAACAAATAATGACATTCATGACGAGTGTTCGACTTACAAGTCAGGTAACGACGTTATTTTAACATTTCAAAGTTTTGACTTCAACAGAAAATTCAAATCAAGACAAACATCACAAAAACTCTCCTGTAGAGCAATTAAACGCAAAGCAGAGGCTTGTATATAAAAATAGTTATGGATGAGCATAGATAGGCTAAATCTATCACCATCACAATAGACTAGTACTTTTCTTATGAGCTGCTTAACCGGGGAAGTCAGAAACCAAATAAACCACTACGACCTTATCATGGATTTAGTGGTAGCTGGAACTTAAGATAGAAGGTATCTCGACCTACGGTAACCGAAAATGAAAATATACCCATATAGAAAAACTGTTTAGTACAAAAAACTCACATTTGATACCGATCCAGGAGCGGTACTTAGGTTAAAATCATGTTAAAGTACAGGGTTCTTAAGTTAAACTACAAAGTAAATTTGGAGCGCAAAAACAAATTTCCACTATTTTCAAACAACAGCCTGAAACCCCTAAAAAATGGCGTCAGTTTAAAATAATAAGTGCAACGATGAAATTGTTATGATTAAGCCCTTATTGATTTACAGCTCTCCATCTAAAATCATCTCAAAGTAGAAGTAAGATATAAACAACTTTATTTCTTATAAGTAAGGCCTGGTTCCAATTAAGAGTACCTGTGCTTTCTTCACTGTAAAGACTCCTAATCCCAACCTTCTCCTTAAATATGATAGAACGACTGAAATCAGGTGTTAAAAGACAGGCCCGTACCTCTATCCGAGTGTGAGATTGGCGACCGATTTATCGAAGTCACGTCCATTAGTTATTATTTGAATTTCTTTAAGGTTCAGCTGAAAATATATATGACTTAATTAATTTTTTACTTTCTGCATACCCCAATACTAAGCAATCCTTGTTAATAATGATTTTTTGTTTCATTTCCCCCATAGGCTTGTCGTATCATCGCTTAAAATATGTAAGACTTTATGCATACCCTAATACTAAGCAATCCTTTTCAAAAGGCCTTATTGTATAATTTCCTTCATATGGCTGTCGAATCATGGCTTAAAATGTATACGACTTTGTTTATTTTGACTTTTTACATAACCCAATACTAAGCAATCTTTATCAATAATGCTTTATTCTATCATTTCTCTCATAGGGTTGTCGTATCATCGCTTAAAATTTCAGTTCAATAATACAAAAATAAGTAAAAAAAGAAAAACACCACTACAAACATTATTATAGAAAAAATCTAACAGAAAAAATCACGATTGACATATTATATATCATCCTCATTTTGTACTTTTAAAATATCAAAGGTGATTTTTTTTTGGCTTAAAGTATACTTAAGGTGATTTTAAGACATGGAAAAAAAATGTTCAGAATAAAAAATGTTTAAGATGTGCCTCAAGGGCTAAGCTCGCAAACTACCAGAAGGCCGTTTTTATGCGCTTTTCAGTTTTTATATTGCTCTTTACCGTCCCATGAAGATCCAAGTTCAAAAATATTTCAGGGACTGAAGTCAATAGTTCAAGAATGGGTAGTAGGGAGGGGTTTTTTTTAAAACCAAAGATGATATATGATATACAAACACATATAACATAGTGTCATTTTAAATTCAATGGGTGTTGTTGGACGTATTACAATTTTTGGACATCGAAATAAGTTTCATTAACCATCAAGAGAATGTATCTGTCCAGTGTGCATCTAATATCACTGTGGTGTACATATTCTAAGAACGATGCCAAAAATGGTGCCGGAAAAAGATCACTGTTAACACTTACCAAAAATCCAGTTAATAAATTGATTTTCCAAATAATTTGTTACGATATTGTAACGCTTGACATCAGTTGGCCAACCTCCCAGAAATAATACATTGAATGCATTAGAATGTATTTCAACGAAGATAATTTTATTAATGACTTGTTGACTCAGTCTAGTAACGTGCCGTTATTTTACTATAGGAAATCATGGGTCTCACGTTCGATTCATACCTCAAACATAAATTTTGTAAAATCAGTGGGGAACTGCTTATAAGCTAAAAAATGTATAGTTAGAAAAGAAAACATGTCACCATCAATAATTGTAGTTAAGAATAACGCCATCTTTGAGTTTGATTATGTAGATGATGGCATTGGTGGAAGCGCCGTTAAAGCTTCTTCGTGATATGAAACTACTATAGAAGAAAAGAGTAGTGGCTATGGGCCCGCCTAAACCGAATACAATAATTTAGACCGTCTCAACGGACTTGATGTTCCCATGGGTTCTCTTAAACTGCAAGCAATAATTTGGATAGTCTTTTTCTCTTATGACACCTGCTGGCTGTCATAGGAATGTTGGGCACCGCTTGTCAAAGTGAAAGTACGATCAAACCAGATGTGTGCGTTTGGAATTTTATAGGGCACTGCTTGTCAAACCGGAAGTACGATAAGACCACAAACCATATGTGTCACCTCGGAATGACAGGGGTACTTTCTGCTTGTATGGGGGGACAGGGCACCCGCTAAAGTCATTAATACAATACAGCTCTCTTTACTTACAAGGCGACTAAAAAATTATACATTCAGAGAATTTTTTTTTGCTTTGGCTCAGGTTTTTTTTCAATTTTGGCCCTTAGTAAAATGTCAGTATTAATTACTCATTTAATTAGGGCCTTCAAAGAAAATCATCAATTACTCAATCATTATCCTCAAGACATTTTTTTGGCTCTTCTTCTTTCATTTTCATTTTTCATTCATACCGAAATGAATTCAAAACAAACAGAGATTAAAAACAAGCGTTTTTAACTAAAGTAAAGAGCGAAGCAATAGTCTTGAGAACAAAAAAAACTATCACAAGTTATAATGAACAATTAAAAGGTAAAAAAAGATATTATAATTATTAAATAAGCAAACCAATAGTGAACTTATAACGTATCAGAAATAAAAGTTATATTCAACTCAAACTTAAAACGAACAGAAATTACTAGATATATGAACTTGGAAATTACCCCCCGGGTATCCAAATTATCATAGGCAGTGCAATAGCGTTGCCTAACTAAAGAACGATGTTGGCACATTGTATTATTTATTTTCTTCTTCCATACGAGGGCAATTTGTATCGAATTGTCGTAAAAACTTGGAAAAGAACTCATTCGATTAGAAATTGGAACGGCTAGTACACTTTTTAATAGTCGGAAGTGGTGGAAGAGCAACTAACTCCCTCTCACGCCCACCCTTTTCCCAAATACATGTTGTAAGTTATGTCCGTTGTAAGATATGTCCTGGGGGCATATGAGGATTTTTATAAAAAGAGTTGTTGCAGAAACTTCAAAAAGGGCCCATTCGATTTGAAATTTTAAGGGGTAAAGCCCTTTTTAATAGTCGAAAGTGATGGAAGAGTAACTAACTCCCTCTCACGCCCACCCTTTTCCCAAGTACATCCAATCAAAATTTTAAGATAGCCCTTTTGTTTAAAGTAGTTGAACGTTCTAGAAATTAGATCTTTGAGGATGACAACCCCCTCACAGCCCTTAGAGCAAGGGTTGTAAGTTATGCTCTGGGGGCGTGTAAGGTGTTTATAGAAAGCGTTGTCGTAGAAACTCAAAAAGGGCTTATTCAATTGGAAATTGAAAGGGCTAGTGCTCTTTTTAATTGTCGAAAGTGATTAGAAGGCTTGATATTTTTATAGCAAATGTCGGATGGGTTACAATGTATTATTTATTTTTGTTTAGACAAGGGCACTTCGTATCAAAGGAGTTGTCGGAGAGACACCGAAAAGGACTCATGCGATTGAAAATAGAAAGGACTAATGCCATTTTTAATAGTCAAAAGTGATTGGAGGGCAACTACTCCCTCTCCCACGCCCACTCTCCCATTTGCCCATTGTATTTAAAAACTAAATGTTCGCCTAAAGATTATATAAAAATGCACTCTGTTAGTACTAATTCCCAATAAGGCATCTCAGCAGTATCCCAAAAACTACCGAAGGTATTATGTTCAAACTTTCGGGGCTATTTCTGATCTTATAATTTAACCAAATCAAAATAGCGTAAGTGTATCCAAGCTATCAAAGAAAGTAAACAGATTTTTTGTTGCGATTCGTATCAAGTTTTCTATTTTTGGTCAACTAAAGGAGGTACGAAACTAAATTAAACACTACTAATTGTGTCTAGATTTTTAAAAGAGTTAATGTTGTTAAAAATTGCTGAAAATTTTTCTCCAACACAGAAATAGCTGGCCAAACTATAAAGTCTTAAAAAAAGAAAAGATTTAAAGTATTATTTTTTTCCCTGAGAAGACTATGCCAATATAAAACGAACAGAAATTAATTAAAAAAAACTTTTTCCACAAAATAAGTTTTTCAAGAAAAGTAAAGAACTCCATTAAACAAAAAATGAGCAAAAATAAAATCCAATAACCTACCAAGCGTGAAACTACCACAAATCAGCATCGATAAATAAATGAAACCCAAAACAAACAGAAATTAAAATAAATAACCGAGTCAAACTCAAAACGAGCAGAAATTAACATAAGTAGAGCTCAAAACCCCCTATGCCTTCCCAAGGCCAGAACATGATTTGCGCTTCACTGAAAAATACAAATGAATTATCAGTTTAATAAACAAATACTGATATTTAGTAATCAAAATGTTAATATTATTTGATTTATTAAAGTTATGAAAGTAAAAACATTCATATTTTTCCAGTAAAGTGCAAATTATGTTCTGGCCTTGGGAAGTCATAGGGAGTTTTGAGCCCTACTCATGTTAATTTCTGCTCGTTTTGAGTTTGACTTGGTTATTTAATGCAATTTTTAGTTTAATAATTTAAACTTATAATGCATAGAAGAACGAAATAGATTTGTCATTGCAAAACTTTACCTCAAAGAATAAAATAGATTTCTTCAAAAAAAAACTATTCATTCTCAAAATTTAATTTAGACGCTATTGATCTCTATGTTTACAGGAAAAAGACCGAATAAGAAGAATTTAGACACAGATCTGTTTTTCATAAACATGTATATTTTCTTTCGCGTGATCTTGATTGTTATTGGAATTTTAATTTTCAATTATTAAGGTTTATTTAATAGTTAATTTAAAATTAGTTTGATTTTGCTTGTTATAACATCAACAACAACGCAACAAAGAAAAATGACGCCCCAGGAGTAGCGTTCTATCAATATATCAATAAGGGACAAAAGCTACCGGACAGGTTTTTGGGCTAGATTTTTGAACTTGTATTTAAACCTGTATTTAATGTAGGTAAATGACCCAATTTATGATGTACGCTCAGTATCGCTAAGCATTAAAGGATCTTAATTAATGACTTGAATATAGGGATGAAACCAAGAAGAGAATAATAAGAATATTAGTTTATTTGGATAGAATGAAAGTGGAAAAGGGTTAAAACTGCTTATCAGTTAAGGTAAGTCCGAGAGAATAAAATGTCTTGCGTAATGTGATATAAATGTTAGAATACGATTAGAATAACGTAATGGGTATCAATTTGTGAAAACGGTTAGCGGTGACAAGACGATCTAGTGACTTGACCTAGCTTTCACTTCTCGGCTGTGGTCAGTATAATATGCAAGTATCGATTGAGGAGTGTGGGCAATATAATCAGAGTATGTGGGCAATATAATCTTCTGAATCGGAGTATGCTAAAAATAAAAAAAAATAAAGTCTTAGCTGCCAAGAAAAGAATTTTGATATAGAAATTCAGAAAAATCCTTAGAAATCAAGTAGATAGGTGGTTATGGATTTGAACCATCAAGGTCCCCAACCTCCAAAGACCCTAACCACCAAAAACCTCAACCTCCAAGCTCCCCAGCCTCCAAGGCCCTGACAAACTTTACCCCTACCCTATTTTTTATGCTTTTTTTAAGTTTAATTTTTTGAACTTTTATTTTTATATTTTTTTAACATAGAAATTTTTTAGACTTTTTTTACTTGTCTTAGAGTGATATAAAATATGAATAAAACAAAAAAAATCACATTTAATATTTTCAAAATACAAAATGAGAATGATATAGATGTTAGTCGTGACTTCTACTATTAGAAAAATTATGTTTGTAGTGACACTTTTTTTTCTGACTTGGAATTTTTTGGACTTGGAGTTTTCTTCAACTTTATATCTTTTTTAATTTTTTTAATATTTATGTGGCTGTACCAGTGGTACTCTATGGCTGATCATCAGTAATTTTTCTACATCGGAAGGATAAAAACTTCCGTCATATTCTTTAAAAAATGAAAATTAATTATACAATGAAAGTGTGTACACATGATAAATTCGTCGTTGCGCTAAATGCTGACAAAAAACAAATACTTTAACTATTAAACAAGTACTAGTCGGGATCTTATTGGAAATATATGCGAGAGTTGTTGTTGCAGTGAGATATTGAATGACTTTGCAGTATTGAATAAATTCAATGATTATACAGTTAGTTATGCAAGGGTCAAATTTCAAGAGATGATAGTGCTGAAAGACTATGCGAGCCTAAAACTAAAAGTTGATGAAGAGGGCCAACTTCCTGCTCATTGTACAGATAACACGTTACCTCTTGATAAATCATATCAACATCTTTGTGGTATTACCATTCAACAGGACGTAAAAGCAAAACGAGTGCATTCCATCATCAATGTCATAAATCATATCCTTTCTATGTGTTGGAACTTTAACCTCTGTAAAAACAATGTGATAATAGACAGTGTAATCGAGAGCAAAATTGAAAGGGCATGAACAGGTAACATTGCCAATGAAACTAAAGATAATTCAATGGAAGGCAAAGCATCACTGAACATTAATAGTATCACCGATAGTTTACAATCAGATACCATTATTGAACAGAATGACCAAAAAGTAAAAAGTAAATACTTCAAGTAAGTATGTGTACATAATAGAGTTATCGTAGCATTGAATGCTGACAAAGATAAATATTTTAGCTATGAAAAAAGCACTAATGGTGACACCATTGGAAACGTATGTGTGCATTGTCATGACAATGAGAGCTTAAACTTTGTTGGACTACCGACAAAATTCATCATTATTAATGGTGGATATAATATAATAAAATTCCCGGAGATGATATTATTTAAAGATAATTCATACCTAAAACTAATAGTTGACAACGAGGGTCAAATTCTTGCTAATAGCGTTACCTCTTGATAAATCATATCGCCATCCGTTCGGGTATTAGTATTCGACAGAACGTGAAAAAAGACAGGCTTACTCCTGCACCAATGTCATAAATCATATCTTGCAACTGTGCCGGAAATTTTACCTGTGTAAAAACGTAATGAGGTAATAGACAATGAAATCACCGCCAAAATAAAAAGGGCATTGGCAGATAATATCATCAAGAAAATTAATGAAAATTCTAAGAAAAGCAAATCATCAGTGAATATTGCTAGTACTATTGATCATATAGTTAATGAACGCAATAACACCAAAGATGAAATGCATATTGAACCCGTAGGTGACACCTCAGTAAGGATAATGTATGACACAAAATGGATTAATGATTATTCTACTGGTTGCGAACTAAGAGAAGAGAGTAGCTACAGTATCAAGAAAGAATGTGATGAATTATTTTATGGGACAGAGTCAAAGTGTCCAAAGTTGTTCCATGATATTAATAATGTATATTGATGTATGTAACATATCTTTAAATTAATATTCTACATGACATCATTTCAATAAAAAATTTTATGCATTAATTTGTTGGTTTTAGGAAAATATTTGCAAGGTCTTAGTAAATTTGGTTTCAATAAATCCGATTTTGCATAGACTATTAAAAGGTATATTATGCATCCTGAACAATCACAAACTGTTTTTACATGATTCAGAATTACAGTGGAACTTTTTCTCTTCTTAGGGAAAAATTCAGAATTGAACTATAACTTTTCTATCTTCAAAAGAAAAATTTAGAACAGAACTTGAATTTTTTTCCCTTCATTGAAAAAATTCAAAACTGGAGTGGAACTATTTTTCTCTTCTTTGGAAAAATTCAGAACTGAACTGTAACTTCTTTTTTCTCTCTCTTCTTTGGGAATATTCAGAAGAGAACTTGAACTCTTGTTCACTTCTTTGAGAAAATTCGGAATTAAAGTGGAACGTTTTTGTCTCCTTGGGAAAAAATTCAGAAGAGAACTTGAACTTTTCTACACTTCTTTGAAAAAACTTATAATTAAAGTTGAACTGTAGTGGAACTGTTCTCTTCTTTGGAAAAAATCAAAATTGAATAAACTTTTTTTCTCTTCTTTAACAAAATTTAGAAGAGAATTTGAACATTACGTCACGTTTTTGAGAGATATTACAATTAAAGTGGAACTTTTTCTCTTCATCGAGAATATTCAGAATTGAAGTATAACTTTCTTCTATCTTCTATGAAAAAAAATTAGAAAATTAATTTAATTTTTTTCGTCTTTGAGAAAATTTGGAACTGAAGTGGAACCTTTTTTTTATTTTCTTTGGAAAAAGTTAGAATTGAACTGTAACTTTTTTCTCTTCTTTGAAAAAATTCAGAAAAGAACTTGAACTTTTCTTCAATTCTTTGAGAAAACTCAGAATTAAAGTGGAACTTTTCTCTTTTTTGGGAAAGATTCAGAACTGAACTTGAACTTTTCTTTACTTCTTTGATAAAACACAGAATTAAAGTGGAACTTTTTCTCTTCTTTGGAAAAATTCAAAAGAGAACGTGAACTTTTCTTCAATTCTTTGAGAAAACGCAGAATTAAAGTGCAATTTTGTCTCTTCTTGGGAAAAAATTCAGAATTGAACTATAACATTTTCTATCTTCTACAGAAAAAAATTATTTCTCGTCTTTGAGAAAATTCAGAACTGAAGTGAAAGTTTTTTTATTTTCGTTGGAAAAAATTAGAATTGAACTTTAACTTTTCTCTTCTTTGGAAAAATTCAGAATCGAACTATAGCTTTTTTTCTCTTCGTTGGCAACCTTCAGAAGAGAACTTGAACTCCTGTTCACTTCTTTGAGAAAACTCAGAATTAAAGTGAAACTTTATCTCTACAGGGGAAAAATTAGGAAGAAAACTTAAACTTTTCTTCACTTCTTTGAGAAAAATCAGGATTAAAGTGGAACTTTTTCTTCTCTTGGGGAGGAAAATTCAGAATCGATGCATAACTTTTTTCAGCCTTCTACGGCAAAATTTAGAACAGATCTTGCAATTTTTTCCTCTTCCTTGAGAAGATTCACAACGGAAGTTGAACTTTTTTCTCTTCTGTGTAAAAATTCAGAGTTTAACTATAACTTTTTCTCTCTTCTTTGAGAAAATTCAGAAGAGAACTTTAACTTTTCTTCACTTCTTTGAGAAAATTCAGAATTAAAGTGATACAACATTTCTTCATGGGGAATAATTCAAAAGAGGACTTAAACTTTTCTTCCCTTCTTTGAGGAAACTGGAACTTTTTCTCTTCTTGGGGAAAAATTCAGCATCAAAGTATAACTTTTCCTATCTTCTACAAGAAATTCAGAACAGAAATTGAGATTTTTATTTTCTGTTCTTTGAGAAAATTCAGAGCTGAAGTGAAACACTTTACCTTCTTCGAGAAAATTTAGAAATGATCTTGAACTTATTATCAGCAGCGTGAAAGTCATTTTAAAATGAATAGTATGGAAAAAATCACCTAAAGTTTTCCCACCTTATTTTTTAGCTCTACTTATAGAATACGTTACACATCTTCACCTGTACTTATAGATGACAGCACACCCGCTCGGACACACAGACATAGTGAGAGAGACAGTCTGAATGGTAAAACCCATATAAATATAAAAAAAATAAAAAAGTTGAAAAAATTCCAAGTCCAAAAAATTCCTAGTCCAAAAAATTCCAAGTCAGAAAAAAAGAAAAGTGTCACTACAAACATTATTTTTATAATATTAAAAATCACGACTCACATATCTATATCATTCTCGTTTTGCATTTCGAAAACATTAAATGTGAATTTTTTTTGGTTTTAAGCATACTTCATGACATTCTAAGACATGTAAAAAAAAGTTGAAAAAAATTTCTATGTTAAAATAATATAAAAATTAAAAGTTAAAAAAACATCAAAAAGTGTATAAAAATAGGGGGAGGGGCCAAAAAGTGGGGGGAGGGCTTTGAGGTTGTGGGGTGGGCCACTGGAGGTTTAGGTCCTTGGTGGTTAGGGTCTTTAGTGGTTGGGGACCTTGATGGTTAAAATCCATAACCACCTCACTACTTGATTTCGAAGGATTTCTAAGGATTGTTCTGAATTTCTATATTAAAATTCTTTTCTTGGCAATTACGACTTTATTATTTTCAACTTTTTAGCATACTCCAATGCTAAAGAATATTTTATATTGCCCACACTCCTCAATTGATACTTGTGTATTATACAGACCACAGCCGAGAACTAAAAGCTAGGTCAGGTCACAAGATCGCCTTGTCACCACTAATTGTTTTCTCAGATTGATACCCCTGACGTTATTCTAATCATATTCTAACATTTATGTCCCGTTGCGTAGGACTTAACGTTCCCTCAGACTTACCTTAGCTGATATGCAAATTAACCCTTTACCAATTTCATTCTATCCAAACAAAATAATATTTTTATTATTCTCATCTTGGTTTCATCCCTATATTCAGGTCACTAATTAAGACCGTTTAATGATTAGCTATACTGAGCGTACATCATAATTTAGGTCATTGACCTACATTAAATGCAGATTAAAAATATATGTTTAAAAATCTAGCCCAGAAACCTGTCCAGGAGCTTTTGTCCCTTCTGGATATATTGTTCAATTACTACTCCCAGGAATCATCAATGTTTACAAGAAAATGGTGCTTTCTTTTGCTTTTCTTCGTTCACAAAATTCTAAACTGTATTTTATTGAAAAAACTATTTATGTTTAACAGTTTAATGTCTAGGATTTTTCTCGGAGGAGAGGCATTCTATGGTTTGTATGAAAGGGGAGGGGGTTGTTTCCACAATTTTTTTTACAAGACGTGTCAAAAAAATTTTATATACATTTTTGTATCTTTTTTTACGAGTACAGTTTCACCTTTAGGTGATGGGAGGAGGGGGGGGGAGGTAAACACTTCACTCTAGATTCAATCTTCACTTTTTATTTGACAAATTGTCCATTTTTTTTAAATTCTACTTTTGGTTTGAAATCTCTTAAAATATGGATTATATCAAACAGTTCGTGGTAACGAACTGTAAGTAAGGACCGACCCGGCGCAATGGTGACATTTTGATACCAACAGATACATCAAAAGAATCAGATTTTAATGCTGATTTCAAATATATAAGTTTCATCGAGTTTGATCCTACTCATCAAAAGTTAAGCGCCTGAGAAAATTTGGCTGATTTTCGAAAAAAAGGGGAAAAACCCCTTAAAAGTTATAGAACCTCAATGAAAATCACACCATCATATTCAGTGTATTAGATAACCCTACTGTACAGGTTTCAAGATCCTATCTACAAAAATGTGGAATTTTGCATTTTTTGCCAGAAGAAAGATCAGGGATGCGTGTTTATTTGTTTGTTTGTTTTTTTCCCCTTGGGTAATCGTATCGACCCAGTGGTCCTAGAATATCGTGGGTGGGCTCATTGGAGCGGAAGTTAAAATTTTTAGTGCCCTTTGTAAGTGACCAAAAAATGGAGGGCAACTAGGCCCCCTCCAACGCACATTTTGTTTCCCAAAGTCACCCGATCAAAATTTTGAGATAGCCATTTTATTCATCATAGTAAAAAATATGATAACTATGTAGTTTAGGATGACTTAATTCCCCGAAGTCCCCGGGGGGAGGGCTGAAAGTTGTAAACTTTACCCAATATTAGCATATGGTATTGGTTATTGGGAATTATAAAGACGTTTTCAGGGGGGGATTTTTTCCGGTAGTGGGGGGGAGGGGGTGGAGGGTTATGGGGGAGGATCTTTCCATGAAGGAAGTGTCATGGGGGAAGGGACACTGCTATGAAGGGGGCGCCAGATTTCCCAGCATTCTTTAAAAAAAGACCAGAAATTAAATAAAAAAAATAATTTTTTCAACTGAAAGTAAGGAGCAACATCACAACTTAAAACGAACAGAAAATATTACGTATATGATTGGGTTCACCCCCTAGTCAATACCTCAGTCTTTAAGCCAAAGATGTTTTAGTGCTTTCATAAGAGCTATTTATTCTAATTAACAGCCTTTTTTGCTAATAAAAACGTTCGTAAATAAAATTAAACAAGTTTCGAGAAAGCCATTTAACCAAATAAAAGTAAAATTAATATGAAAATTTTGTTGTAATTATTCATGTACGGTGAGCCAAATTCAAAAGCATTATTAATTCAAAAACGTTCAAAAATTAAATAAAAAAAATAAGTTTTTTTAACTGAAAGTAAGGAACGACGTTAAAACTTAAAACGAACAGAAATTATTCCGTATATGAAAGGGGCTGTCCCTTCCTCAACGCATCGCTCTTTACGTTAAATTTTGACTTTCTCACAACTCTATTTTTTAAGTAATGAAAAATTTAGCGTAAAGAGCGAGGCGTTGAGTAGGGGACAATCCCTTTCATATACGGAATAATTTCTGTATTGGTATCTCTGTATAGTATTGGTTTTGGTTTATTGGAAAGTCATTTAGCACAAGAAAAGTAAAATTAATATGTAAATTTTGTTTTACTTATTCAATGACGGTGAGCCAAAATAAAAGCTGCATTAACTAAAAAACGATCAAAATTAAATAAAAAAAAACAAGTTTTTTAACTGAAAGTAAGGACCGACATTAAAACTTAAAACGAACAGAAATTATTCCGTATTTGAAAGGGACTGTCCCCTCCTCAACGCCTCGCTCTTTACGCTAAAGTTTTTTATTGTTTTAAAAAATAAAGTTGTAAGACAGAGTCAAACTTAACCGTAAAGAGCGAGGCGTTGAGGAGGGGACAGCCCCTTTCATATACGGAATAATTTCTGTTCGTTTTGAGTTTTAATGTTGCTCCTTACTTTTTTTTTATTTAATTGCTTTCAGGAAAGGGGAAATGACTCTTGCGCTATAATTAGGATGTAAGGGGGACGACTTTCCAATTCAGATATTTAGTCATTTATGTTGTTTTGAGTTTGAGCTGAATATCAGTTTTATTTTGGTACAAAAAAGTTCATTATTGGTTTCGTTTTTCATTAAGTCGAATATCTGTTTTTATTTAACTCTAATATTTGTCTTTTTATATTTGTTTTTTTTAAAGCTATAATTGGGGTACAAGGGGGGCGACTTCCCAATTCATATATCTATTACTTTTTGTTCGTCTTATGTTTGAGTCGAATATCGGCTTTATTTTTGGTACATTTTAAGTTCATTATTGGTTTATTTTTTTTAAGAAGTGTAATATATGTTTCTTTTAACTGTTAGAACATTGTTTATTATAACTTCTGGTACTGTTTTTTCGTTCTGCTCAAGACATAGCTTCGCTCTTTACTTCTTTTTAGAAAAATGTTTTTTTTTCTATTCAATTCCTTGAAAGCTTCACCTTAATATCGTTAGCTTGCGTAGTAGTAATAGTTGTAGTAGCAGTAGTATGATTAGTAGTAGTATGCAAATACCTCTTTTTTCAAATACTGTATAGAAAGACGCTGAAAGTTTCAACTTAATACCATAAAACGAGCCTGAAGCATTCATGATACGTCCTCTTGACAGCCTGTATGCGCGTAGGGTTTTAAGATTTATTTCACTAATGTTTCAATATTCCTTAAAATTTTCGCTTTAATATCATTAGCTTTAGTAGCAGTGGTCGTAGTAATAGCAGTAGCAGTAGAATCAATAGTAGTAGTCTCAGCTTTAGTAACAGTAGTAGTAGTAGTAGCAGAAGCAGTAGTATTAAGATGCTAATACTGCCTTTTGGTTAGTTCAACATCCTCCAAAACAAGCCCTGTCAGTTTCAACTTCACACACTAAACCTTTCCTAAGAAATGGCTAATACACCCTTTTAACGATCTGCATTTAGACGGCTAGTTGTTATTCAGTTCAAGTCCCCCCTTAATATTCCTTCATAAACTTCACCTTCATACCCTTAGGCATAGTTGTATAGTAGTCACAGTGGTAGTAGTACTAGTTGTAAGACAAGTATTAACAGTAATAGCACTAGTGCTAGTAGCAGCAGTAGTACAGCATATTTCCTGTTGGTTAGTCGAATATCCCCCTCATCAGGCTCTCACAGTTTCAACTTAATACAATTAGTCGTTGCTATGAGATTTCCGAAATACCCTTTTGATAACCTGTATATTCATAGTTTTAATTTAGTTTAACTTCTCCCTCAGTACTTCCTGAAATTTTCATCTTAATACTCTAAGCCTAACAAGTAGTTTCAATAAAAGCAGTAGTAGTAGTAAAAGTAGCAGTGGTAGTAGTATTGTAGTAGCGTGCATATATTGCCTTTTGGTCAATTGGTCTTCCCTTTTAAGCATTCCCTGAAAGTTCCAACTTAATATCCAAATCTTTTCTTGAGATATGCCCTTTTGATAATCTGCATGCACATAGTGTGCTCTGACTTACTTAAAATTTTACCTCAATATTCTCTAAAATTTTCCCCTTCATATGCTCAGCCTTAATAGTACTAGTATCCCAGTAGTAGTGGTAGAAGTAGAAGTAGCAGTGTTGTATTAGTAGTAGTTATAACAGTAAAAGCAAAGTATTATTAGCAGTAGTAGCATATACATGTTGCTTTTTAGCCAGTTGAACATCCCCCTCAAGATAAATCATAAGTTTCATTTTGATGTGGTAAGCCGCTCCAAAAATATTGCTGATACGCACTTTTGACCCCCTTTTAACGGCCTTTTCAACGTAATACACTTAGCCTTACAAGTATTGAAATAGAAGTAGTGGCTGGAGTAGTTTAGTCGCATTTTTTGAAAGCTCCGACTTAATACCCAAATCCGTTCTTAAGATACTCCTTTTTGACAATCCGCATGTACATAGAGCGTTTAGATTTAGTTCAAATTCCCCTCAGTATTTTCTCAAATTTTCACCTTCATACGCTTAGCCTTAAGAGTACAAGTATCCTAGTAGTAGTAAGAACAGTAAAAGTGTTGTATTGGTGGTACTACTAACAGTAGCAGCTGTAGTAGCATGTACATGTTGCCTTTTGGTCAGTAGAATATCCCCGTTACGATGCCCTGGATGTTTCATCTTGATATTGTAAGCTGTTCCAAAAAAATTGCTGATACGCCCCTTTGATAATCTGTGTGGACATAGTAGGTTTTGATTTAGTTCAACTTTCCCTCAACAGTCCCTCAGACGTTCATTTCAATATCCTCAGCATTGATAGTGCCCGCTACAGAAGCAGTGGTTCCAGTGGTAGTAGTATTGTTAGTAGTTGTAGTAGTAACGTGCAAATATTGCCTTTTTGATTAATTGACCATATCCTTTATTATTTCCTGAAAGTACCAAATTAATACACTCAGTCATTCTTGAGTTACACTCTTTTGACAACCCGTGCGCACATAACGTCTTTTGATTTAATTCAAAACTCCCCTCAATATTCTCTGATGAGATCGCATGAATACCCTTCGTCATTTTGGAATGTAAAGGTGAAACATTCAAATCTTTCTCAATAATATATACTATATGTAAACAATTGACGAATTACCTAATTTATAGCCCTTGCCCTAAGGGTTGTGGTGGAGTTGACATCCCCAAAGACACAGTTACTGGACCTTTCAACTATGCTAAAAACATGGCAATGTCAATATTCTGATTGGATGTGTTTGGGGAAATGATGGGCATGGGGGGGGGGGCTGGTTGCCCTTCAATCCCTTTTGACTCTGAAAAAATGTACTAGATCTTTCAATTTGCAATTGAATGAGCATCCTTCAAAAAAATAAGTTTTTCAAAGTATAACCAACGACCAACAACCAACAATGAAACACAAAATAGATAAAATGTTAAAATGAACTATTAAATCAAACTTCAAACGAAAAGGAGCAGGGCTACTATCCCATATGCATTTTAAAGGCCGGAATGCCATTTTTGCTCTACAGAAAACAATCTTTATTTCGAGTGGTGTATTATTGTTTGTTACAACATCAACAAAAAAAGAAAGAAAATCAACAATTAATCAAGATTACTGAATAGAACCAATAAAAGTAGACGGAATTTTTAGTATGTACTGATATTCATTCCTCAAAGTCACAGCAACCAATATTTTTTTTTTTTTTTTTTTTTTTTTGTAAAGCGCAAATTAACATTTGAATTTTAGAAATTTGGCTTATTCCTGATTATCATAATTTCTGTTCACCTGAAATCTGGCTTGATTATTTACTAGCATCTGTTTGTTGGGTTTCGTTTATCCATTGATACTCATTTCTGTTTCTTTTATTTTACATATTTTACGGAATGCCATTTTTGCTCTACGGAAAGCAATCTTTATTTCGAGTGGTGTATTTTTGCTTGTTAAAACATCAACAAAAAAAGAAAGAAAATAATCGATTAATAAAGATTACTGAATAGAACCAATAAAAGTAGATGGACTGTTTAGTATGTATTGATATTCTTTCCTCAAAGTCACAGCAGTCAATATATATTTTTTTTTTTTTGTTAAGCGCAAATGAACGTTTGACTTGTAGAAGGTCAATAGAGTTTTAGAAGACAAATTCAGCCAATTGACTTTTAGAAGTTTGGCTTATTCCTGATTACCATAATTTCTGATCCCCTGAAGTCTGGCTTGATTATTTACTAGAATATGTTTGTTGGGTTTCGTTTGTCCATTGATACTCATTTCTGTTTCTTTTAGGTTTCAACTATGATTTGACTTTATTTCTGAGTATTTTTGGATAATTGCAGCCCTTAAATTTTGAAAATTTATTCTTTTAAATCAGTAATTTTTATTAATTTCTGTTTGTTTTTAATCGACATTGCTTGTTTTTCATTATTCTTTAAAAAATATTATTTATAACTTTTTTTCGGCCTTCCTACGTAACAATTAAGATTTTGGCATGCTCTTTGTATTTTGGGCAAAACTTTGAAACAAGTTCTAATAATAATCGTGCTATAGAAAGCCATATTATTCAAATAAATGGACAGACAATCTGCATGATTTTTGACCGTCTGTAGGTCTGAAGTCATACTGATCCCCATTGTTTTGCAGCCTTTAACATATACAATTATCGATCGATAATTTCATTAAAATCATCTTATCATATCTTTTTTTTGTCCACGCTGCTTGTTTGTTTAAATAAATACATTTTTCGTTCAGTTATTAAAGACTTTTGGCTTGTTGTCATATGCGTTTTAAAGGCCGGAATGCCATTTTTGCTCTACGGAAAACTAACTTTATTTCGAGTGGTGTATTTTTGCTTGTTAAAACATCAACAAAAAAAGAAAGAAAATAATCAATTAATAAAGATTACTGAATAGAACCAATAAAAGCAGATGGACTTTTTAGTATGTATTGATATTCTTTCCTCAAAGTCACAGCAGTCAATATATTTTTTTTTTTGTTAAGCGCAAATGAACGTTTGACTTCTTTGACTTGTAGAAGGCCAATAGAGTTTTAGAAGACAAATTCAGCCAATTGTCTTTCAGAAGTTTGGCTTATTCCTGATTACCATAATTTCTGATCCCCTGAAGTCTGGCTTGATTATTTACTAGAATCTGTTTGTTGGGTTCGTTTGTCCATTGATATTCATTTCTGTTTCTTTTAGGTTTCAACTATGATTTGACTTTATTTCTGAGTATTTTTGGATAATTGCAGCCCTTAACTTTTGAAAATTTATTTTTTTAAATCAGTTATTTTTATTAATTTCTGTTTGTTTTTAATCGACATTGTTTGTTTTTTCATTGTTCTTTAAAAAGTATTATTTATAACTTCTTTTCGGTCTTCCTACATAAGAATAAACATTTTGGCATGCTTTTTGTATTTTGGACAAAACTTTGAAACAAGTTCTAATAATAATCGTGCTATAGAAAGCCATATTATTCAAATAAATGGACAGACAATCTGCATGATTTTTGACCGTCTGTAGGTCTGAAGTCATACTAATCCCCATTGTTTTGCAGCCTTTAACATATACAATTATTGATCGATGATTTCATTAAAATCATCGTATCATATCTTTTTTTTTGTCCAGACTGCTTGTTTGTTTAAATAAATGCATTTTTCGTTCAGTTATTAAAGACTTTTGGCTTGTTGTCTAAATAATACGACGTAAAAATAGGACGTCAAGAATCAATACAACCAAGTTTGTTTCCAGTTGAAGTTCTCTTGGTTCTAAAATTTTAATTGAGCTGTCTCCATGACCGATAATTTGAAGTGGATCTGGATAATTGAAAGAATACAAGCATTTCGCACCAAGAATCAATGCAACCACATTTTCCTTCAAACATTTATAGTTCTTGATAAGCTCACATTGGCCTTCCTAAGTTAAAATTTAAAGTCAACTTGGTCTCCCCGTCCAATACTCCCTCAAAGTCTAATCTGGACCCCTTAAGCTGTTAATTCACATCATTAGCCGTGACTGAGATTTTGAAGCTGCATGCTTTTGATAAACTGAGTTTTTTTTTTATTAATTTCAGTCCGTTTTGATATTGGTTAATATAACGAATATTTCTCCAGTTTACACGTCTTCAGCTTAAAAATAAAAATATCTTATAATAATTTATTAGTTCTAATCAGTGTCTTTCGATTTATCTTAACATCCCCTGAAATTTTCGACTACATGCCATCACCCATTCCTGTGAAATATTGCAAATACGCCTTTCTGACAACTGGAATGCATATAGTATCTTTTGATTAAGTTCAAGATCCCCGTCCATATCCTCCGAAAGTTTCAACTTAATATTTACAACTGCTCCTGAGATATTGCACACACCATTTTAACAAACCGGATATACATAGTAACTTTTGATTTAGTTCAATATCTCCTGAAAGTATCAAATAAATACAATTAGCCGATCCTGAGATATTGCATATACGCCCTTTTGACAACTGGGATGAAAATAGTCGTATTTTGATTAAGTTCAATATCCTCTTAAATATTCTCTGGAAGTTTAAACTTAATACCCGTACCTGTTTCTTAGATATCGTGGACATGCAATTTTAACAGCCAGAATGCTTTTGGTTTAGGTCAATATCCCATCCGACATTTCCTTAAATTTTCAACTTATTGTCTTTGTCGTTCCTGAAATATTGCAGCTACGCCCATTAACACCTGAATGCACGTAGTGTCTTTAAGTTCAATATCCCCCTCAACATTATCTGAATGTTTCAACTTGGTTCATTTCCCTAACTCTGCTTGAAAAAGTGAAGATATATCTCTGACATTGAAAAAGCAGGATTAAAGTCAGTAATACCAACGCATACGACCTAATGGTCGAACGCGTCAAATCCCAAACAACAACAACAGTTAAACTCTTTCGATTATGCTTTATAGTTCTTAGTCTAATAGTAGAGGTTGCAGAAGTATTTGCAGTCATAGTCGCAATCATAGTAATAGTAACAAACTAATAGTAGTTGTCAGAGTCGCAAGTAGTCGCGGTTGGATACAATCTTAGCTTGACTGGACTCCAAAGAAGTTACAGCACGCCTGCTTTTCAGAAACAAAATTGCAAGAAGAAGAGAAGTTGTTGAGGAAGTCCAATGGCTGTCTTCTTGGTCCCCATCATACGGATTGAAAGTCCTTTCGCAATTCTAGCTCCAACAAAGTGCAGCATGTCTACATTTTTCAAACTTGGTACAACATGTCTGGACTTCTACTAAAAAGTTGGTGGTAGAAGGGGTGGGAGGGCCTCTGGCCACAGGCTCACTCTGCGTCTTTCAATATTTTTTTTTTCTTTCAAATTCGATGTGAAATGAACGCTTAGTTTGAGTCCTGTGATCTTTTTTCTACGTTACTAATCAAGGAGGTGGTAAAGAACTTGCACAGTTTTTACAGAAACTGCGGGCTTCTTGATGGACTGACGAACGCCCCTTTGATATAGGGTCGAACGTTCATTTAAGGTTCGCATTCCAATATCTTATAGAACAAATTCCCTATTGTTCTACTACTATTTTGTTGTTTATGATTGAAAGGCAGCGTGATCTTCGTCGCTATTTATCTCTCTAATATACACTCTACTTAAGCTCTAACGCCGTAGGCTATGGCCCAAGGTCAAGCGAAACACCCTTTTTGGCCCCAGGCATGAATTACAAATGGCTTTTTCAGAACAGGGCATCATTTTCGTCAATCCATTAAGAAGCCCGCAGTTTGTGTAAAACTGCGCAAGTTATTTACCACCTCCTTGTAATAAAACGAAATTGGTAAAATAGAGACAGAGGGAGAGAGAGAGAGAAAAAAACAGGACACAAACTAAGCGTTGCTTTCACATTAAATTGGACTCTTACACTTTTAACAAATGGGAAGTTTCTAATTATACCGATCAGTTTCAATGATTAAAATTGTCAAAATCTTAAATAAAGCTCATCTAAGGTAATGTCATGTTTGGATGGGAGCCGGCGTCCTCCAGATTATTCCCCCACATGCAAAAGTGAGTGGCCACAGAGAAAATACAAAATCGGTACCTCAAAATATTCTAAGGGGTAACAAAAGGACCAGATGTCAAAAAAAGTACTGGGACAGGGGCTGGATGGTCTCCGATCACTTTCGACTTGCAAAGAATGACTAGAAATCTCAATTTCCGATCGAATGAGTATCCTCCGACGTTTCTACAGCCACAGAGAAGTTCTGAGCGGCCTCAGAGAAAATACAAAATCGGTAGCTCAAAATATTCTAAGGGGTAACAAAAAGACCAGATATCAAAAACAGTACTAGAACAGGGGCTGGATGGTCTCCGATCACTTTTGACTTGTAAAGGAGGACTAGAAATCTCAATATCCGATCAAATGAGTATTCACCGACGTTTCTACGGCCACAGGGGGGAGATTAGGGATAAAGAAGGGGCAGCTCGCCTCCTATACAGAGTAAATTTTGCTAATTTTGGGGTTTAATGTTACTCTTTCCATTCATAAAAACAGCGCAGTCCAGAAATATTCCCAGAAATCAAGAGGCATTAAATATCAATTTCTACCTCCACCCCGCCCATTCCTTAGAACTAATTCTGTATTTACCTGAAGGCTCCATGAGAGTTAGGATGTTTTAGCATTAAAATGCACCCTTTGAGGTATCAGCCCTCTCCTTAAAAACAAAATAATCAGAGAACCCTGCTTTAGAGGTTTAAACCTCTCATATACAAATGTTTGGTGCATTTTTTGCCAAGGAAAGATCATGGATGTGTGATCACTTTCCAGATATCAAAGAGGGCAAGGCATCAAAAATAGTTTAGGACAGGGGGGGGGGGGCTGGTTGGTTTTCCAGTCACTTTTGATAAAAAAAACAAAAAAAACAACAACTAGAACTCTTAATGTTTTCATCAAATGAGCATCCTCTGGATTTTCTACAACCACGAGGGAGAGGTTGGGGATAGGGAAGGGGCAGTCACCTTCCCCAACAACATAAATATTTTGAGGTTTAATGTTACTCTTTACTTTCAGAATGACAGCGTCGACCAAAAATGTTCCAGGAAATCTAGAGAGATTGTGTACCAATTTCTACCTCCACCCCCCCCCCCCCGCCCCTACCTCGAAACTAATTCTGTATTTATCCAAAATCTCAACGAGTTAGGATGTTTTGGTGTTAAAATGCACGCTTTGAGGCATCTGCCTTCCTGCCTAACTATTAAACCTTTTGACTAGTTTGAACAAAATGACAATTACAAAATTTGGACTATTGTTAAGGAGAGGGGGCACACAAAAAGGGCAAGAGGGGGCTGGTTGCCCTCCAGTCTCTCTTCAACTCCCCCTCTATAGACACTGAAAGTTTAAACCTAATGCAATAAATGGTTGCTTAGATATTGCTAATATTTCCTTTTCACAACCAGCAAGGACTAAGTGTATTTTGATAGTGTTTGGCTTCCCTCTCAATATCAAACAGTTCGTGGTAACGAACTGTAAGTAAGAAGCGACCCGGCTCAATGGTAACCGAAACTGCATATAGATACATCAAAAGAATCAGATTTTAATGCTGATTTCAAATATATAAGTTTCATCAAGTTTAGTCTTACCCATCAAAAGTTACGCGCCTGAGAAAATTTGGCTGATTTTAGAAACAAGGGGGACCCCCTAAAAGTTATAGAACCTGAAAATCCCACCATTATATTCAGCGTATAAGAGAACCCTACTGTAGAGGTTTCAAGCACCTATCTACAAAAATGTGGTATTTTTCATTTTTTGCCAGAAAAAAGATCACGGATGCGTGTTTATTTGTTTTTTTTTTCCAGGGATGATCGTATCGACCTAGTAGTCCTAGAATATCTTGGGAGGGCTCATTGGAACGGAAATCAAAAGTTCTAGTGCCCTTTTTAAGTGACAAAAAAAGGAGGGCAACTAGGTCCCCTCCCACGCTCATTTTTTCCTAAAGTCACTCGATCAAAATTTTGAGATAGCCATTTTGTTCAGCATGGTCGAAAATATGATAACTATGTCTTTTAGGATGAATTAATCCCCCGAAGTCCCCAGGGGGAGGGCTGAAAGTTAAGAACTTTACCCAATGTTAACATATAGTATTGGTTATTGGGAAGTACACAGACGTTTTCAGGTTTTTTTTTCTGGTAGTGGGGGGGGGGGGGGTGTGGGTCGGGAGTTATGTGGGAGGATCTTTCCATGAAGTAAGTTTTCATGGGGGAAGGGACATGGCTATGAAGGGGGCGCCAGATTTCCCAGCATTATTTAAAAAAAGATCAGAAATTATATATGAAAAAAAACAAGTTTTTCAACTGAAAGTAAGGAGCAACATCAAAACTTAAAACGACCGAAAACATTATGTATATGATTGGGTTCATCCCCTAGTCAATACCTCGCTCTTTAAGCCAAAGATTTTTTAGTACTTTCATAAGAGCTATAAAAGAGCAAGGTATTGACTATGGGGCGAACCCCCTAATATACGTATTAAAAATCTATGAATATAGAAATTCGTTACGTAAGTTAATTCGTAAGTTACGTATATTTATTACTAATAAAACGTTCGTAAATAAAATTAGCCATTTAACCAAATAAAAGTAAAATGAATATGTCAATTTTGTTTTAATTATTCATGACCGGTGAGCCAAAATCAAAACCTGCATTAATTCAAAAACGGTTCAAAAATTAAATAAAAACAACAATTTTTTTTTAACTGAAAGTAAGGAACGACGTTAAAACTTAAAACGAACAGAAATTATTCCGTATATGAAAGGAGCTGTCCCCTCCTCAACGCCTCGCTCTTTACGCTAAAAAATGACTTTCTCACAACTCTTGTTTTTTTTAAACAATAAAAAACTTTAGAGTAAAGAGCGAGGCGTGGAGGAGGGGACAGCCCCTTTCATATACGGAATAATTTCTGTTCGTTTCAAGTTTTAACGTCGTTCCTTACTTTCAGTTGAAAAAATTTATTTAATCTTAATAAAGAACCTTATATGTTAACAATGAGCTACGTACATAACTTACATGCTTTGCATCAGGGGCTGCGCGAGGGGGGGGGGGTATCAGCCCCGGAGGCATAGTTATTTAATGTTTTGACTAGTTTGAATAAAATGACTATCTGAAAAATTTGATCAGATGCATTTGGGTGAAAAGGGGCGTTGGAGGGGGGGGGGAGGATTTCCCTCCGATCACTTTTGAATCTTAAAAAGGCCACTGAAACCTTCGATTTCCAATTGAATGAGCCTTCTCTAAAGTGTATAGAACCCCCCTTCCCATAAAAACCTTATATCTTACCAACGGGCAACTTGCATAGCTTACATTCTTGCCTCCGGGGCTGGAAGGAGGGAGGGGTTGTCAAATCCAGAGACAAGGTTGTTTGACCTTTAGAATATTTTGAATAAAACGTTTATCTCAAAATTTGGATCAGGTAAATTTGGAGAAATGGTGTGGGTGGTAGCTTGTTGCCCTCCAATCATTGTTGACTCTTAAAAAGGTCACTAGAACTTTTATTTTTCAATCGAATGAGCCCCCTTCCGAAGTTTATATGACCAAACCTACCATATGAAGTGCCTTTGGAAAAAAAAATACTAATAATAGATGGAAATCTTATGGTTCTTTAGTATAGGCAGCACTGTGGTACTGCCTCTGACTTAAGCAGGTAAGTAGAACTTTCAATTTTCCTTCTAGTGAACATCCGAAGTTATCTAGGGGAAATACGAGGGGGGGATTTTCGAGGGGCAGACATGTAGACCTTTTTGAATACATCCTTTTTATTTCGGCAGCCAACTTAAAAGAGTTTTTAATGAGGGCTCTTTTTCTTTTAGAGGGAGAGGGGAAGCAAATTCTTGAAAAGAGCTGATAAATTGCTCTTTATTTATGAATGAGGTAAAGCAGGAATATCTAACGTGTGTAAAAGTGTAAATAAAAATAGAGATCCGTACAGATTTTTTTTTCAGACATTTGTTACACACATAAACATACAGAATAGATTTGAAAATAAATTCATGCCCAAAAACATGCTAAACCAAGACACAAATTGGAAGGAATATAAACAGTCATAATTTCGGAATACGACATCCAATTGTTGGTCCCCTACATTTTACGTTCTACTCTATTATAGCAAATATCCAGCATAAAGAATTTCTCATAACCAAATTATAGCAACGTACTTAATTGTCCTGAGTATTCAGATTGAAGACATTTTCGAAATGTAAAGAAAAAGAATGAATTATAAAAGAAAAACGACAATAATTATTAAAAGAACTTTTACGATCTGGAAAGCTTTTTTAAAAACACTTAAATACTTGCCCGGAGGATATAATTATTCAAATTTTAAATGCAAAAGAGGTATTTTTCAAAATCAAGCACGGCAACTACGTTCCACTGCTCTGCACCCTTAGGTGTTTTAAAAAGTAGTGATTACAAAAAATGATACATTCTTTGATTTTGCTAAAAGTGCATTAGCCAATCACGTTTTAAGTTGGCACAGTTAAAAGATATTTAGGTTACACAGTTCTTCTTAAACAGCGCTTTCTCACTCCCAAGAAAAAAAAAATTACTGGCACTGCTTACAATGTTGCGAATTAGCATAAAACGACCTTTACCAGTTGTTGCATACAATTAGGTTAAATGTACAACAAAAAAAAGAGGATATTTTAACTCAATTAAAGACATGTTAAGTTATAATACACTGCTAAATGCAAGTGTTTTACCAAGACCCCTGTGTGTTTCTTTCCATACCACAGGTAAATGCTTCTTAAGGTAGCAGAAGCATGTAAAACCGGTTATTAAACTGACGGATTATTACTACTGCTGCTATCATTCTTGATAGATACGTGGTGGTTGTTTCCTTGATCACGTATTACAAGGGTGTTCGGTATTAGAAGGGTTTTCGGTATTATTTGGTACTTATACAGGTAATAAATCTTCGGTAATAACCGGTTTTCGGTAATTTTCGGTATTATTTGCTACCTAAATTTGCAGATCCGACAAGATTTTTTGGTAGGTCATCGAAAAATATCAGACGCCGCTTTGAAGTTATAAGAAATAAAGCAACGACCAAATACAACGGACAATACCGATATCACCCTTCTAGCTGCAGAGCTGCGAAAAATATTGCTTAAAAGACTTTTGTATATTTACATAAATTTTAAACACTCGTGGTTTCTGCTCTTCAGCTTCTAGCAGCGTCGTAAGATTGAATTTTTGTATGTGTATTTTTTATGACGTTTTTCTATTTTATTGACGTGAGAAAAAGTGAAAGAAGGAATTAACATGTAATAAAAAGTAATAAGACTTATCAATTTAAACAAGGACGAATCATTAAGCTTAAATGCATACTAAAAACGGTTTGGGTCTCTATATAGTGGGAAACTGTAAGTAGTGAAGGCTGTTTTCCAACGCATATCTAAAATGCTGCTCAGTGATTCCTCAGAATTCATTAAAGCATTTCATACGAGATCACTAGCAACTCATTAAGCCTGTTATCGTATCATGTAGGCTACTATGTATTGTACGAAGGCTATGTATTTCAAACAAATTATTGGACTGAATTATTAGGAGGTAAAATCATATTAAGAACTTAGAATAAAATAATTTAGGTTTGTTTCGTTAAATTTAAGATTATATTTTAATGCCTGAAATAGTTCAAAGTCATGCTCATTTATGCTGTTTTGATATTATAACATTATACTGGTGAATGGAGTGACTTTTAAAATGGCAATCCTCGTGGAAAGACAATTTTTCCCACAAGCTTAATAGATTTGTTATTTTTTATTACAAAAGTTTAAAAGAAACATAACTACAACAACGTATTAGCATCTTACTATGGAAAGAACAGAAATGGTTTCAATAAGTGTTTAAGACAGAAGTATAAATTTTTCCCATGATTACACAAACAAAACCTGAAAGTTTATTTAAAAAAAAAAACACAGTAAAAATAAATTCAAAAGCCCAATTTTTTCTTAATTTTTCCAAAGAAAGAGAACATACATGAGTAGTGGGTTTAAAACAGTAAATTGACGTCTGAATCTAATTAAAAGTACGACCCTAACGATTCAAAATACAACTGACATGACCATTCCAAAATCTAGGACAGTCTATATACAACCAATAGAATAGAATTTTTCAATAAACATTTGGTTGAAAAACAGCGATGAGACCGGAGCCTCAATTTGGAACACAGCTAGTGGAAGCCTAGCACAAAAAATGTTGGCACAATCATAAGAGTAATTAAAAAAAATACTCAAAGATATTCCCGAAAGATTCAGGGAAAAAAAAAAACTAGCCCATCAACCTGGCATATCATTCGCATAGGGTCTCTAGTGAAAAAATTCTAAGCACTTTATAAAACGAATTGAACAAGAGAGTAAGAGAGCAATAAAGAAGAGACGGAACACAATGAGTAATAATGTCAAAAGTGAAATAACTAATTTGCTACAGATTTTGGAAGATTGTTACGGAAGTTAAATATTTACTGTTTAATCAGCACATTCGTAGTTATTAGAAAAATTATAAGTTGTAATGCAACGAACGGTACCAGTTCGTAGAACTAAATTTTTTTATTTATTCCATTAAATCATCTCACGGTCACAAAGGTGCGTCCAGAATTTTCCTAAATTTATCGTTGGACTTGCTTTGTAGTTTGTCATAGCGGTCAAAATTGCACACATTTTCACATCAAAGAACAAGTTAAAAACGACATAATAAATAAAAAAGCAAAACACATTTAACAAAATAAGACAGTAGAGATGATCCTTTTTTTTCGTATGAACTAATTATTCACAATGAATACTTAGAATATTATTTATGAAATTCCCTTGCTATTTCTTTTTTACATCCGTTGCCTATGCATTGCCGGCCGGGGAGGCATATTTCTAGGTACATGGAGGTGCATCAATAACGCAGAGTAAAATGTTGCTCTAAAGAAATTTCCGTACATATCATAGAAGCGAACATTTTCTGGAAACGTACTTAGCATGATCCAAGGGTTAAGGATGAACTGTTGGAGAGAGCGAAAAGAGGTTTTCGTTTTGAACAAATACACAGTGTTTTGACATCAACACAAATTCTAGGGCGAGACAGACGAGTTTTCATCATTAATTTTCCAAATGTCCGAACACAAATCCCATTTCAAAGTATTACTGACGTATCTTGGGCTCACATGAATATTTTTGTAGAACTGGACAAAATAGATCAAAGCCGATAAAAAAAATATAAATTATCAAGAAAGTATTATTACAAGACTTTTGGTTCATAATTTATGCAAATTAAGAGCCTGATGCTTTTCAAGAGGCAAATACGAAAAAGAATATTTTTGCGAAGAGATAAAAATTGTACTGCCAGCACAAAATGCACTTGTTTAGTATTCTCACTGGGAATGTCAATTTTGGCATTCTTGTTGAAAAAAAATGTGCCAGGTGCCAGCACAAAAAAAAAACGAGATGCCAACACAAAATGTTCATCTTATTTCTTGGTTCTTTTCGTTTTCATAATCTCCTGAGTCTCAGTTTAATCCCAATTTTTTTAACTACAAATCAGAACATCTTTTAATGGCACTGGTGAAGTCTCACAGAAGATCTGTGGCAGCACCGTCCATTATAAATTGGATGGCTTTACCACAGGGCTTATTGGAAAACCCTAGTATAGCAGAGTGGATTGATGCTCTGCTTGGCAGTACAGGGTCAAAAGTGAACTCCCGCTGCCGTAAGGTTGGGCGAAAGGCTTGCTATATGTCTCTGGAAAAAAGACCCTCTAACTGTAATGCCGACAATAAACTGTCAGTGCCATATGTGCCATCAATGGCTCTGGTGGATGTTTATCCTTTTGTATCATATTGAAAAAACTTCTGATTCCAAAAACATTTCTATTCAACATAGAAGGACGCTACATTCAAGCTGTGGATACATCTTTGTTTTTCACTGGGACAAGAACTAGAAAGGAGTAAAAAACAAGAGATAAAAAACTTTTTCGGCTGGCATTTTTAGGCTCCCAAAAAAGGCTGGTTGCAATGCTCTGCAGTGTGCATTTACCACAGGACTCGTTGGAAAATTGTGAGTTTAAACTATATCTTACTTAGACTTAGAAGAATATCACATTCATGCTATGGAAATTTCTTTTTTATAACTTGAATAAGAAGTAAAAGGAAATAAAAAAGCAGTTTAGGGACCAAAGTCATTTTCTTTATGTTCTAAACATACTATACACCACGTCAGCAATGGGAACTGAAGAAAAAGGCAGGATGTTCATCCCAAGGACGAACAAAAAATACATTTAAAGCGTAAAATACTTTCGTATCGAAAAAACACGACACAAAACCCCTAATCCCGACATGAATCCAGAAATGAATAAAAAAAATACATGGCACCTCTGCATAGCGGTAATACAGCATTCAAATAATTAAACAATTCATTATCTATCATTAATTAACGAACACGATTTTTTAAATATAAAACATACACTATATAACACATATTCAATATCTATATGAATAAATAATAATAAATAAGAAACGAAATGAACAAGTAAATTGAAATTGAAAAAAGAGCTTCAATAAAACTTAAAAAAATGATTTGATTTCGGAAAAAAGGAAAATACGACTTATGGGACTTATATATAGACATCTTTATTTCCAGTGAAAGGACTATTACTGATTAAAGAAACAGAAGAACCCAAAATCGTTTTTAAATAACATAAAAGCCTAAGAATTCAGTGCTAAGTCCCATCGTTGCAAGAACTCGTGTTTAAAATTATTAGAAATATAGCACGATTTTTAGTCCAATTTTTGTTCCAGGATTTACGTATATTATACAGACTTCTCATATTGTCATGCTGTATGAAAAAAATGATTTGGCAAATACTGTTCTTATCACCCTCTTTAACTTTTTTTTTTTATTTTGGCTATATCCCACGGAATCCCCAAAAATTTCAAGTATTTTCACTGTCTTCTCCTAAGGACTTATTTTACGCAAAAAAACAATCGTTGGTGACGACACTATTTCTCCTAGATTTATCGGGTTCCATTCATATGTATGAGATGGATGAGACATGTACACAGAGGAACTAGGCACAAAAGAGGGGGAGGGTCTGTTCCCCGTCCCACTAAATTTTAGGATATTTAAGATATAGCTTAAAAATTTCAAGATTTTTATGCAATTATGCCGATCTTACTTTTTTTAAGGCCCCACCGTACTCCCTCCCAAAAAAAAACTATGAGTACATGCCTAGCTTGATGAGGTGACAAATTTTTTAACCAATTCCTCGGTGACCAAGAGTAAATCCAGAGAAATAAATAAATCAGTCACTTATGCTATTTGTATCCCAATAATATCTGAATTCGAAGCCATAAAACTGCAAGAGAATTACCTACTTATAACAGCATGAAAATGGTTTAAAAAAATCCATATTTTAAGCACAGGGCGCATTTCATAATTTCAACTAAGACACCAAATATTCCGGGAAGCAGACACAGACACAAGGAAAAATTCAAGATAGAATTGGAACCTACGTAAATAAATAATACGATTCATAATCGAATCAGCCAAATTATAAATTCTTTTCAAACAACGTAAAATTGCATACAAGGCCATATCCAGGGAGGGTAGGGGGTTGGCCCTATATTTATGGAAAGAATTCCATAACCATAGGCGGAAAAAGTCTATTTTCCACGTCAATTCTTCCCAAGACGGTCGACAAAACAAGTCATATTTGGCAGTTAATTTTGTTATGGTTCAATGTTAATGGTATTCAAGATGTTTCTTCCAAAAACTTAAATGGCAATATTTAAAACTTGGCTCGCTTGGGTTTGACAAGGGTCCAGCAGCGATATAAATCATAATATAGAGGTATAAATCCGCTTATTTTTGATTTAAAAAGGTAAATAGCAATATTTAAAGTTTGTAATTTGGCTTATTGGGATTTAGACTAGGTTTCAACAGCGATACAAAACTTAACCTAATGTGATTTTTACCCACTTATTTTTAACACAAAGACATAAATAGCAACATTCAAATTTCTAATTTGGCTGATGGGGATTTAGACAAAGATCCATGGCGATACAAAACTTAATCGAAAGTGATTTTTATTAACTTGTTTCTGACGCAAAAAACATAAATGGCAACCTTCAAAATTTCTAATTTGGCTCACCGAGATTTATACAAGAACCCAGTGACTTAAAGCTCCATATAGAATAATTTTTATCCACTTATTTTTGACATAAAATGAGGTAGAAAAAGATCTTATCAGAAAATACAGCTAAGTAAGATATAAAATTCGACGGCAAGATAAAAGCATACTCGAGGATAGGGAAGTAGGGAAAATCCCCTATATTCCCAATATACATCCAATCGACCCACCCCCCCCCCAAAAAAAAATAAATATTTTAACGTTAAACAGCACTTTGCTGGAGTTTCAATCCAACTTTAGACGATCCTCAATAAATGTCCAGGCTGTCTGCACTGTCAACAAGGACATTTAACCCCAAGAGACTTTAGAGGAGCCAATCCAAAAATCTCGAATTGATTTTCCATAAAGTTTCTTTCTATGAAACGTTCGTAAGTCAAAACAGTTAAAACTCCTTATTTCTTTTTAATACTTGAGTGATAAAGCACATGATTGCCACATCAAGTACACCTGCAAGACACAGTCAAAATATGGATGAATACACCACGCAGGCTAAACAAGGGCCGGAAATGATTGGTTTTATTATTCAGAGTATTTATTCAAGTTATTTTTTTTCCAGTTGTCACTTAAAATTCCACCCCCACCCTCCCTATTAAAAGGAATATCCAGATTGTGCATCTACTTTATACTAAATTCAGATTATAAAGATCTTCGTCTATATCCGTGTTTATCTAACACAAATAATAAAGCTAAGTGTGAGGGTTATTGACCCTGTAAGTCAACTATACACCCTATTGGTCGTTCCGTAAAAATGTTATGCCCAATCAAATAAGAAAAGACGGCGTAGTAATGAGTGGCAGCGCCAAGAGCAACAAATATGTGCCAGATAGCGTGAGCACATGGTATTCTGCCATCTGATTTGAAAAAGAATATGCCAACACAGTAAAATGAGCCACCTAGTGCACTCTCTTCCAGCCCAATGATGTCGCCCTGCACAAAGATAAATAAACAATAACACAGAAATAATAAGTAAGGGAAAAAAATAACAGGATAGATATGGCAACAGGGTTGTTACAAGCGGTTAGGTCACACAGAGAAAAAATTAACCTCGGTGGCCCACACAAAAAAGGTTATATCATCTGCCAAATGACAAATGCAATCATTTTTTTTTATAAAATCTTAGCCATGGTACCCTCCCCACCAAGGTACCTCAAGCAGCTTGCACACTTCCCCTTGAACAGCTCTGTGAGGTACGAAAAAAAAAATCTACAAGGGTCGGTAAAAGCATAACAAAGGAGAAAATGGAAAAGTGTCGTCCCATACTTCCGTGTTAAAAACGTCTTTTACTTCCATTGATTTTAATACGTATTTTCTTAGGCCTATTTTATTATTCTTTTAGCTTACATAAGAAACTGATGCCAAGTAACTCGTCTTTTTTTTCTCAAGCTGAGAGGCTATATATATATATATATATATATATATATATATATATATATATATATATATATATATATATATATATATATATATATATATATATATATATATATATATATATATATATATATATATATATATATATATATATATATATATATATATATATATATATATTATATATATATATACATAAAAGAAAAAGAAAAAAAAAGAATTTGCGTGAGTTACACTGTTATGACCTAATGACTCTAGTATGACGTAAACCCAAACAATGAGCCAACAACCGGCTCTGGAAAAAATGAATAATCAGTTATAATTACACTAGCCGAACAGAAAAAAATTCCTCATTTGCAAACCATTTCTGCAAACCATAGCTATGGATTAAGGGCCGTATCCAGGTTTGTTCTCCTTCAGGGGGGGGGGGAGGGGGTACAAAAAAAAACAACAAAAAAACACATCAAAATTGGTTTATACTAATTTTTGTGAGGTTTTTACGAGTTGGACAAACTTTTCGGGAGGGAGGGGGGGGGGGGTAATACATAATGCATCGGAAAATATACAACTTGAGCTATATATTTGCACATTAGGAGGGGGTTGGGGGTAAAGTAAAAAAAAAAACTTCATACAAAATATGTTAACCATGATTATTGTGCATAATGTAAAGTAAGAATTGTTTTCATAACATGTTTCTTTAATGTCCAGTTACTTATCACGGATTCTACCAATTTAAATGTTGTGATGAATGTCAAGGCTATTAGGACATCAAGTATGGATTTGAAGATCACAAGGGCGTTCACTGACCAATTTTTTTCTTTTACAACATTTATTTCAAGGGGATATCATTGTGATATAAAAAAGTAAAGAGTAAATGGGGGGCTTTGACATTAAGATATTATAAAAACGAGTTAGTAGTTAAACACTTAAAACAAGTATTAAGTAATTATAAAAACAAGTAAATCGAGTTTTAGTATCATCGTCAACACCCATTTCACAAAGTCTTTTTCTTGATCTGACACTCAGCTACAGAGCTTTCATTGACTGTGCCTACACAAATAAATGAAGAACAAAAGTTTTCCTTTGCTATATCAATAGATAACAAGCTCTTCAAATTTGTTCTTAAGGTTTGTTACAACAGAGAGAAGAAAAATATTTATGTCATGCGAGTCATGTTTTTCTCTAACTAATCTTAAAAAAGACCTCGCAGACTTCATCAATATTACAACATTTTGTCTCTCTCTGCCTACATACGATGCCAATGCCATACTGAAAAAAAAATATCGAAATTCAAATGGATTTAAGTCTCTTTTGAGCTAAGAGAAATGTAGATACATTTTGTCTAATGAATAAGATCATTCCCGAGTTTCGAACCTAGTTTCTTTTTTCTTTTACAACTGTCAAATTTTCGTTATCTTCTAATAGCATATTAAAACTTATAATTACGATCTATACTTAAAAAGCCCAGACCCAAAAATAAAATTCATCGCAACTAAACATTTTCGGAAGCATGTTATCAAGAATAACTTAACTCTGTCGCAGGATCTTAAACCAGCCTTAAAGATAATGCACAAAATATCCTTCTTCTCATATCTGCACCTGAAAGGGGGTTCTACCCCCCCCCCCAGAGATTGACAAAAGGGACCGTCGGAAAAAGTTAAAGATAGTGGCATATGTATGCATTTTTCTTTGATTCCAACTCCCCACCCATTTAAAAAAATACTCGGACCACTTTCCTAACCCCTAACCAAGTGTCATACATGAAAGCAATTATGGTTTTAAAATGAGTTTTTGAACAATAATATTAGATAATTACCCCCCCCCCCCCCAAAAAAAAACAAAAAAACTTACCCTGTTTATGAAAGGAAGCGAGGGAAGAAATCCCATCATTATGTAAAACACAATTTCCAAAGATTTGTATCGTTCATGGAAGAGCTGTAAATAGAACAAATTGGATACTCAAGATGTAACAAAAGTAAACTGAAAAAATTACAATAAACCTTCAATTTACAAATACCACGAAGAAATTGCACTCTGAACAACAAATTAAATAAAAAACAAGTTTTTTAAAAACTAAAGTAAAGAGCGACATTGAAACACAAAATCAACAGAAACTATGCCATATATGATGGTGGCTGCCCCCTTTTACATTTTACGCTTTAAAAATACTTATTATCCAGGTTGCAGCGGTAGCTAGCAACCTAGTAAGAGACGATCACGTCCAATGTTAAGAAATATGAAAACCCATAACTCCTAAAAAAAGAGTCAGATCAAAACAAAAAGTACAGCATTAGAACTGCCTTGTCCAAAACCCCTAAATAGGAAACTTTCTGTTCCTTGGCCTGAACAGCAAGGGAAATATATTGGCTTGAAAATCAAGAAAAGTGGCAGCTACTACAGCATTCTGCCTAACCGGCGTTGTTTTTTTCTTTTTTTCTTCCACAGATAGCTTAGCACTGGAACATCGTAGAGAGTTGTTCAATAGCTCATTTTAAAGGAAATTCATGAGGTTAAAAACTTTTTGTAATTAAAACAAATTATTTTTAAAATAGAATCAATTTTTTTACGAAAAACTGAGTATTTCATGATAAAGATTGATCAATGACGTCATAATCGTATTACAGTAAAGTACAAACTTCCTGCAAATAGTAACTAAAATAAGATTATATTTTCTGTTTAAGATTGATCAGTGATGCCATAATCGTACTGCAGTAAAGAACAAACTTCCAGCCCATAGTAACTAAAATAAGATTATAATTTCATGTTAAATATTGATCAATGATGTCATAATCATAGGTTGTAGCTAGGTTATCTCTTACTATTCCAATTAAGAAAAAGCCATAGGCTTTTTCCTGTTTGTAATACAATAAGAATTTCAGTAAAGGGACGACAATAATAATCCCCAATGACAGAAATGACGACAGCAGCAATGAAAATGATGATGACGGTGATGACCTCAGGCTCAGGAAAAGTCTAGGGGTCATATGGCTCAGTGTTCTTTCATGATAGTAGACGAGATGAGGTTAGTTTGATGAGAGCCGGTAAGTTATCAGTAACTCTTTTGATGAGAGTAGGTTTGCGAAGTGGCTAATAATTCTTATATGCTACTGGATAAGGTTAAACTCTCAATCAAGTGTATATTTATTGTGATATCAATAAAGGAAGTAGTTCTTGGTTTTGAATTCTTCGTGTACTCTTTAAAGTTATATAATTCTTTATACGAAAACTCTCTATTTTGCTTTATAATTTTTTTGAAAGAATATGAAAGATAGGGTTTTACGTGTACTATATGCGATAGAATCGTACCTTAAATATGACGCTAGCTCACAAACAGACAAGAAGAGAAAGAAAGGGAGCGAGAGAGAGAGAGGGCAGGAGGGGGGTAATTCTAAACGAAAATTCCAAGCATTAGAGAGAATTTGGCCCTAGCTCACAAACAAAGAAGAAAAAGAGACAAAGAGAGCAAGGGGGGGGGGGGAAGCAGGGGTAGATTCTACTACAAAATTCCGACAATCAGAAACAAAAAGTAAAACACTATAGTAAAGAACGAACTCAAGTCCATAGTAATTATTATTGTATAAAGGATCAGTCAAGTTATCCATAGGCAGTATCTCTTCAAGACAGGAATTACGGCCTTTAATTTGTACTGCATATCCTCTTTGCAATTTACACTGGTTGCATACTCTACACTTTTCATCCGGGTTGCAGCGGTAGCTAGCAACCTAGTAAGAGACGATCCCGTCCAATGTTAAGAAATATAAAAACCCATAACTCCTAAAGAAAAAAAAAGTCAGATCAAAACAAAATGTACACCATTACAACCGTCATGTCTGAAACCCCTGTATAGTAAACTTTCTGTTATTTGGCTTGAACAGCAAGGGAAATATATTGGCTTGAAAATCAAGAAAATAGGCGGCTACTACAACATTCTGCCTAAACGGCATATTTTTTTCTTTTCCACAAATAGCTTGGCACTGGAACATCTTAGAGAGTTGTTCAATGGCTCATTTTAAAGAAAATTAATTGGGTTAAAAATCTTTGGTAACTAAAATAGATTATTTCTAAAAGAGAATACATTTTTCCAATTAAAAACTGCATTTTTGATGTCTTTTCATACTGCAGTCTTTTCAAAGATATTTGATTTTTGTATTATAATAAAGAACGAACTCTAGCCTATACTAACTGGATCCGGGTTGCAGCGGAAGCTTGCAACCAAGTAAGAGACGACCACATCCCATAATAAGAACAAAACAGAACTATCCAATAAATAAAGGTCATTTCATTCGAGTTGGCTCTTCTCAGCTCCGACAAAACAGGCCGAATTACATTTTCTAGCTGTATTGTCGAAATGAGGTGGGATGAGCTGACTGCACTTGATTTGAATGGGGGCTAGTCAGACAGGTTTGGGTTAAACGTTGAGTGAGTTGAATGAGGATTGCGTCAAACGAGAGTTAAATTGCACGGAATTTGAGTTGAATGGGTGTACAAATAGATGGGGGAGGGGGAGTTACATGGAGGTTGATTTGAATGAGGGCTGATCTTAGTGGTGTTTAATTGCACGGATTTTTAGTTCAGTGAGGATTTACTTGTATTAGGGATCAGTTGAATTGAATGGGAAATGAATTTTACGAGGGTTCAGTTAAACAAGGGTTGAGTTGGATGAGGGTTCAGTTGAAGAGGGTCGAGGTGTAATGGGGAATTCTGTTATATGATGGTTCAGTTACACGAAGGTTCAATTGCAAGGGGGCTCAGTTAAACCTGGGGTCAGATGCACGAGGGTCCAGTTACATGGGATCCAGTTATACAAGGTTTCAGTTGCAACGAGACTCCATTATAGTACTGCAATGACGTAAAACATTGTACGAAAGGTGTTATATTCAGACAATATTTTTTATTAGCATAAAATATGTCCAGAGAATGACGTATGAAAAGATACCAAGTTAATGGCTTATAAGCTAGTTTCAGGTGAATACACATAAAATTTTAAATAAATTTTTAATATTACGGAAGGGGGCATCAGGATTTTGGAAAGGGCAAGGTGGGGCTTGGCCCGAATTTGGCTGGGAACTAGTAGTCTAATATATCCCCCTTTTTAAATAACGACACTAGAATAGACGAAGCCCAAGACAGAGGCCGTTCTGTACTATTTAATATACCAGAAAATGTCCCTTATATAGCAGGCAGCAGCCACACCCGTCCCCACTTTTAAAGTGCGGCTGGTATACCATCTATACCTAGACCAGACCTGCCTCTCATTTCTTTCATTGTCTCCCAAATTAATTTACCTGGCAACCAAATCATAATCACATTCTTTCATTGGCCTAGCTACTATATCACTTACTACAGATACCAGATCTACACTCAAACTAGTTTCTCCTTGGTCCCTAATCACTTCTTTTTCTCTTTCCTCTAAATATGTAGGCCAAGAATCTACTGCTGGTATAGATTTCTTTACTATACGCCAAAACGTCCTAATATCCCCTTCTCTACGTTCTTTCTTTAGTTGTTCTCCTTTCCTAATTTTGTGCTCTTTTTTATTGATATTCAACATTTTCTTATGCTTTTTCTGAATCAATTCAAATTCAATGGCCATCGTGCTTGAGCAGTCGTTCTTAAAGACTTTGGATAAAAAGTCAAACTATAGCCTCAAGAGCAGTCCAAATTAAGAAAAGTCAAACTCTTAGGATTTCAACGTGGGCGTTAAGAGTGGAGGGCTGAGGAGGGGCAGCCACCTTCGTATACGGTGTAATTAAAATTGTGAAATGGTTGAATTATAAAGACAGTCTAGATTTTATAGACCTTGGAAAAGTGATTGGAGTGAAACTGGGCTGAAAGATGTCGAAAAAAATCAGCAGTCCCTAAGAAGCTCATAGAGTCTGAAATGTGCAGAAAAATGAATGACCAAAATACGGCAGTAGACTTCGACAAAAATGGCAATCCCGAGAAAATCATCATTATGTCAATCTTTAATAAGAAAGTCAAAAACCTAGTAGACGGGCAACTCCTAGCAAGATCAATATCCAACGGCATTTCAAAAATAATTGTGACGTAGCTAAAATACGAAGAAAGTCTAGATTCCATAGACTTTGGGAAAATGATTGGAGTGAAACTGGGCTGGAAAATGTCAATACAAAATCAGCAATCCCCGAGGAGCTTATAATACCCGAAATATGCAGAAAAAGGAATGACCAAAATATGGCGGAAGACTTCCAAAAAATAGCCAATTTTGGGAAAATAATCATCCCCGCAATTTTTAAAAAGGAAGGCAACAACCTGGTAGACGGACAACATCTAGCGTGATCATTTTCCGACAGTGTTTCAAACATGATTCTGACCGCAGAAATACAAAGAAAGTCTAGATATCATAGACCTTGGAAAAATGATTGGAGAGAAGCTGGACCGGAAAATGTCAATAAAAATAGCAGT
Source organism: Artemia sp. Qi Xiang Cuo (assembly GCF_049724085.1). Classification (NCBI taxonomy): domain Eukaryota; kingdom Metazoa; phylum Arthropoda; class Branchiopoda; order Anostraca; family Artemiidae; genus Artemia; species Artemia sp. Qi Xiang Cuo. Next base: position 42,557,839 of record NC_142810.1, read on the forward strand.
CTTTGAGGAGCTTATAACGCCTGAAATGTGCAGAAAAATAAACGACTAAAATACGGGGGAAGACTTCGAAAAAATGTTTTGTCAATCCTGGGAAAATCATCATTTCGACAATTATAAAGAAGGATGGCAACAACCTGGTAGATAGGCAACTCTTGGCAAGATCAACTCCAGGCAAGATTATATCCCACAGTGTTTCAAAAATAATTGTGACATAGCTAAAATACGAAGAAAGTCTAGATTTCATAAACACCGGAAAAAATGATTGGAGTTAAACTTGGCTGGAAAATGTAAAAAAAAACACAAAAAAACAACAGTCCCTGAGGAGCTTATATTACCTAAAATGTGCAGAAAAAGGATTGACCAAAATAGGGCAGAAGACTTCGAAAAAAATTGCCAATACTGGGACAATAATCATCCGGGCAATAATTAAGAAGGAACGCAACAATCTGGTAGACGGGCAAATCCTGGAAAGATTATATCTCACAGTGTTTCAAAAATAATTGTGACATAGTTAAAACACGAAGAAAGTCTAGGTTTAATAAACCTTGGAAAAATAATTGGAGTGAAACTGGGCTGAAACAAGTCAGTAAAAAATCAGCAGTCCCTGAGGAGCTTCGCAGTGTTTCAAATATAGTTGTGACATAGCTGAAATACGAAGAAGTCTAGATTTCATAGACCTTGGAAATATTATTGAAGTGAAACTGGGCTGGAATATGTCAATAAAAAACCAACAGTCTCTAAGGAGCTTCGCAGTGTTTCTAAGAGCTTTGTGACATAGCTGAAATACGAAGAAGGTCCAGATTTTATAGACTTTGGAAAAATAATTGGACAAAACTGGGCTGGAACATGTCAATAAAAAAACCCGCAATCCCTGAGGAGCTTCGCAGTGTTTCTAAGAGAATTGTGACATAGCTGAAATAAGAAAAAAGTCTAGATTTCGTAGACCTTGGAAAAATGATTGGAGTGAAACTTGGCTGGAAAATGTCAATAAGAAATTAGCAGTCCCTGAGGAGCTTATAATGCCTAAAATGTAGAGAAAAAGGAATAACCAAAATACGGCAGAATACTTCGGAAAAAAAGACGCCAATCCTGAGAAAATCCTCATCTCGGTAAATATAAAAAAGGAAAGCAACAACCTGGTAGATGGGCAACTCCTTGTAATATCAATATCCAGCAGTGCTTCAAAGATAACTGTGACATAGCTAAAATACGTAGAAAGTCTAGATTTCATATACCTTGGAAAAAAGATTGGAGTGAAACTGGGCTGGAACATGTCAATAAAAAACCAGCCGTCCCCGAGGAACTTCACAATGTTTCTAAAAGAATTGTGAAATAGCTGAAATACGAAGAAAGTCTAGATTTCATAGACCTTTGAAAAATGATTGGAGTGAAACTGTGCTGGAAAATGTCAATACAAAATCAGCAGTCCCTGCCCAGCTTATAACGCCTGAAAGAAAAGGGAATGACAAAAATATGGCAGAAAACTTCGAAATTTTTTGTTGCCAATCCAGGGAAAATCATCATTCTGGTAATTTTTTAAGAAGGAAAGCAACAACATGGTAGATGGGCAGCTCCTGGCAAGATCAATATCCCAAAGTGTTTTAAAACTAAATGTGACATAGCTGAAATACAAAGAAAGTCCAGGTTGCAAAGACCTTGGAAAAATAATTGGAGCGAAACTGGGATGGAACATGTCAATAAAAAAAACCAGCAGTCCACGAGGAGCTTCGCAGAGTTTCAAAGATAATTTTGACACAGCTGAAATACGAAGAAAGTCTAGATTACAGACCTTGGAAAAATAACTGGAGTGAAACTGGGCTGGAACATATCAATAAAAAAAACCAGCAGTCCCTGAGGATCTTCGCAGTGTTTCTAACAGAATTGTGACATAGCTAAAATCCGAAAAAAGTCTAGATTTCGTAGACCTTGGAAAAATGATTGGAGTGAAACTTGGCTGGAAAATGTCAATAGGAAATTAGAAGTCCCTGAGGAGCTTATAACGCCTGAAATGTACAGAAAAAGAACTCACCAAAATACGGCAGAAGACTTCGAAAAAAAATTGCAATCCTCGGAGAATCACCATCCCGGTAATTTTTGAGAAGGAAGGCAACAACCCGGCAACAAACTTAGCAGTGATAATAAACTTAGGGACGAACGCTGGAGCTAAGATCTAATCAACTCTTAGAACAAATTACAAATACGAGAAAGAAAAACTCAAGTATGCACTGCACTGGAAGTACGTGACATGTATTTGTTTTTAAACTCCCAAGTACTGAACAAACATAAGCAATATGAGCATCGTTGCACCAAGCCGAAATTGGTGAAAAAAAAATTAACCCAAATAATTATCATTGAATTAAAAATATACAGTAGATAATTATATCAACTAGTCTATATATGAAAAGAAACAGTAAAACAATTAAACGACACTTTCGTCCGCTGGTCTTGAATTAAGATCACTCTCAATAAATGATTAATTTACTCCGATATACATAAATGTCAGAAACAAGGAAATTATTCAATCACGGAGACTTTACTTCTTTACTTAAAACAATATGTTTAAAAGAATGGATAATTAACAAACAGTTAAATTATTAGTACTATACGCAATATATTATCAGAGAAAAATTGACACCAAGATTGAGAATAACCAGAGTCACTTAAATTGGACTCGTACGAAAAGAGACTAAATCATTAATCATTTAAAAATTGCAACAGTTACACTAAGCGCGAAAACAAACACTTAAAAAAAAACACAACAAGTACAACTTAACTACTGTGCCAGAACCGACGACCAAGGATGGTTCAACTTTGTCAAACAGGAATTACAAGCCCGAATTTGCTTTCCACAGCTACAATGGGGTCAGCAATGCTGAATTTTGTAACTATATAAGAGTTGCGGGTCCAAGGGGGGAAACGTAAAAGATATTTTGCGAATCGGAACAAGACTGGACAAATGTTTGACTTGTTCGATTTTGCGAGCATTTTCCAAAACGGTGATATGTACAGACAATGTGGTAGAGCGACAGAGTTAAAAAGTTTTGAAAGAAGACGGCGGTTGAAGCGTAACTTATTCGTTACCAAAAAAAAGCATATGATAACCCAATTCTACGTTCAATTTGAGCAATTAATAGTTGTCGCATGTGTATTATTGACGAACCAACAGGAAGACCGAGGTAGGTGATATGATCTACTGGCTTAATCCTACTATTTCTGAGAGGAATATCCCAAGGCGGCGCTTGCTTCCAGTTGAAGAATGCAACTTCAGACTTTTCAGAATTGAACTGAAGACCTGATTTTGCATAATCAGATTGTAGCGTTGCGAAAATCTCGCTAATGCGCTGGATAGTGCGGCTAAAATTCAGAATATCGTCTGCATAACATACGAGAGATAAATTAAGACCAGCACAGATGAGAGATGTTGGAAAAGCTGTCTGTGCATCAAGAACTCCATTATTGAAGAGTGAAGGCGAAGAAACAGCACCTTGACGGTACTTTTTTCGACGTTGACAAAAATATCAGGGGTTGGTGCATAGACTTGAGTTTTATAATGGGTCGGGTTTTATAATCGGGTTTTATAATGGGTGAAGTATTAGACAAACTTTAAGAAGAGAATACATGTCTCGAAGGCTCTGATATATGAAGGGCTCACTACACGTTTGGCTACAAGGAGTAGCACGGCAGCGTGAATGAGAGAATCGAAAGCTTTACGAACATCGTGCCCAGCTAACATGAGAATTTCTACCTGAAGCATCAGCATCGACCGATGCGTTCAAGACAACCGACAAAGCCTGGGCGCAACCAAGACGTGGCTGGAATCCAAATTGGTAAGGTGGAACACAGCATTTTGCGTTCAGATGATCAATGAACAGAGGTTCGAAAAGCTTAAAGAAGGTAGTAGCCACAGTTATAGGGCGGAAAGACGAGCACTGGGTGGTATCTTTCTTTGGAATTGGAGTGAGATCCCCAATCGAGAAAGAAGAAGGTACAATTCCTTGGGTAACAATCATCTGCATCAAAAGAGCAATATGGTTTACCAGCAGCTCACTTCCATGCAGAATGCAAAGAGTGCTCACTTTATCGATGCCAGAAGATTTCTTACGTTTTAGGCGTTGGATTGCTCGCAGTACAGAATCAGCCGAGACAACAAAATTGCCGGTTAGACAACTAGACCGAAATTTATCAAGCTTATCTTCATATTCGGACTGTAGGGTGACATTTGGCGGGGGAATTCAGCAGAGAAGTATGAATTCCACTCGAAATCAGGAACAACTTGAGCAGATAGTCGGTTGCTAGGAGGATATCTGGATACCTTTCTCCAGAAGGAAGGTTCGGACAGAGAAGCTTGCTGGGACGTCTCTTAAACTATCTGGCTCATGTGGATAAATAATTCTCTTGCAAAATTTCTTTTGGTAGAAAGACGAATGTCAGAAACCCAGCCAGAGCGAGGACAATCACACTTTAGCCACAAATGGTAACAAAATTGAAATTTTCTCAAAACTTCAACTAGGCTCAAATTACTGGACCAATGCTTCGTGACACCCCAACGCATACGTTTGAGAGGTATAGCGACTTTTCTGCGCATCGCAGGGCATGACAAATTTTTTCAAGATATTTAGCAAACCCCGTATTTCATTTGCATCAGCTTGCGGATTTCTCATGAGCAGCTGGAACGGAACATGAATTTTATGAAGGACAGAATTAAGAACTGTTGCGAAAAGATCACCTTGGATGTTTTTCTAATCCCTGTAAAATTAGGTGTGAGGCTGATGTGGTTGTGGGGTGGGAGTAGACTGAGCAGAAGGACAAGAAATAGATGCAGATATTGGAAGGTGGTCTGATAGTTGGAAGTCAGTAACGACTTGAACTGGTGACGCTTGGAGATTTGCAGAAGAAACTGCATGGTCAATGTTCGACACGTGACTTGAATGGTGGGTGCAAGTGTAATCGACATCCTTCGGCGAGATCCTAAGCCATTCGTCAAAAATACCAGACAAAATACAAGTACGTAAAAACGAGGCGTCAGTTAAATTAGACCCTAGTTTGTCACATACGGAAGTAAATAAAAATTCCGATCGGTCATTGCGGTAATCTGTCGGGAGATAGAAGTTTACAATAACATACTCTTCTACACGGACAGCAGGAAAAAAATCACATGAATCAAAAATACTCGACCGGCACGAGGTCCTAAGAAGCATCGCAATACCACCCGAGGGGCGGCCACTGGAAGCAGATCGTTTAGCGGGCACCGAGTAGCTAGCAAATTTATTATTGATTTTAAGAAGGCCTAAATTATGACTCGTAAAAAAATTTCTTTCATGCACAATACGTCACAATTTGAAAGCAAACCTTTTATCGCAGGAAGTTTGAGTAAAAGTCCACCATTAATATTCCACGAAAGTACAGCTTGTGCAGTAGTAGACACATCCATATCGCGCCGTGGACTTTGCTAGTTGACTGTTGTTATTGGGACACTTTACACTGTAATAAGTATGGCCGGCAACTTTACATTCCAGACAGAAATTTTTTTTCCGAACACGGAGAGGCAATGTTAGAGGTGTGATCACATGATCCACAGCGAGAGCAGAGGACCCGATTGGAGCACTGCGAGGCCAGGTGCCCAGTTTTATGACACGAGAAACAATGCTTTGGGAGATATGCAAATGCTTGTGCAGAAATCTTATCGTAGCCAACTTTCACAGACACTTTGAAGAACTGATCCAGGCTTTGCTTCGACTCAAAGTCGACCGTGAACGCTCAGGACTTTCCGCACTGTGAAACTTTCACGTACGAGAGACTTGACTGGATTCTCATCATAATCGGTCAGTGCGCCTTTCAGGACGCCTATAAACAGCGGAGATTTCACACTCACCAAGATACCTGAGGTACTGTTTTTAGCATTCTCGGCAATTTTATTCGCTGCACGCTTTCACTTAACAACAAGTTTCCATTCTGAAGCCAGTTCAGTTATTTCACCTGAGGCCTCAGGGCAAAGTTTATCGACAAAGTTCTTGCGAGCACTAGGTGAGGTCAGGTTTGCAGGACAGTTCTTTAGTACAACGGCAAACGTAGGAGCTGGCAAAGGGTTAGTTGCTAGGTTGGTTTCGATTCTAGCTGGCCAAACAGGGCCCAAATTCGTCGAATTCTCTAAAAAGCCGTCAATTTATAGAGAAAGTTCATTAACTTTCGAGACTAAAGTAGCCGAAACTGCCTCCCCGGCTAAGGCAAATATAATTAAATATAGTTGTTCATTTCTTGTCAAAGTGCATGGAAACTGCGACTGGATCTATAAACGTCGAATCTTTTGGGGTTATTTTTAACATATCAGGTTCGTTCTTATGGACGGTCCGTAAGTAGTCAATAAATTCAGGAGAGTACGACTCAGCACATAAAACTGTCAGGAATAAAGTCGGTGGACCCATTTGCTCAATCATTGATTTTATTTTATAAAACAGAGATTGAAAATACTCTTAAGATCCGCTGGCTTTTGACTGACCAGAAAAAAGTCACTTCCGCCTCTCCATCTCAAGAACGAAGTATGTCTATAAATAGACGAGCGTTTTAATTTGGTTTCACAGTGCGCAACATATGACTATCACTATTACAAATGTAGCAACTGTTTGTCAAGATGAAACTTAGTGTCATCTAAGAAGTCTTGATTTAATGTATTCTGTATTCGTCTCCTCGCTAGCTGCGGAGAAGGAAAAAAAGAAGATGATTCTGATACAAAATTTCATGGTTGCAGCCACTTTCCTTGTTTTTCAATCCAATGGGTTTTCCTCCAATGAAAAGTTTTCGGCCAAGGCGGTTCCAATGGTATAGTTTATGTTTTGATGTGACATCATTTTTAGAGGTTTCGGGCTATTTTTTACCATGGGATATGTTAATCTTTTACTAAGCTGCAGCTACCCTACAACCATACTTATCTCTTTTCCCTGGAAGTATTAGCCTATTATCTTATAGCAGCACGAAATAAAGTAAAAAGGAAAAACTAAATAAATAAAAAAAGCTTACCTGCTGATAAAGAATACCCAGGGAAGCAAGAATCCAAACTCCATACATAAGATCACCCATACTGAGAATTACAGCTTGGCGACGGTCAAGTACATGTCCGCTGTGATGGTGGTACAAAGTCAACCAAGGAAAATATGAAGCAGCGATAAAAACGTAAATCATTGCTCTATCGCACCGATGAAGCGTCTCTTTGAAACTGAAATTGTTAATGGCTATAGAAAATTAGGAAGGAAGGCAAAAACTTGAGGTACTGATAGATATTGCAAATCCGAAAAAAAACAATTGAAAGAACAATGGAGTTAAGAGATTTAACATACAAAAAGTACAAAAAAAGTAGTTAAAAAGTTCGAAAATCCGAAATACAGCTAGCACGACAGGCTATCACACCCATTCAAGACCATTTTTGCTTTCAAAAGCAAGATTTGACTAGATGTCAATAACTGTCTTCTACAATTATTCAGTTAACTTCACCAGTCACTCCTGTATTGGTATATGACGTTGAATTGTTTCTATATATCGCGATTTAAGAGCTAAACTGACGTCATTTATGTTTGTAACTTACTATATGCGACAAGGCCGTATCCAGGGGGGGGGGGTTACCCGGTTTGAACCCCCCACCCAAAAAAAAATTTGACCGAGTCGAAAATTAGTCTAAAAAATACCTGTAAAGACAAAACCTTACCAGAAAAACAATATGCTCCCACACTAAATCCTATTGCATTTTGTGGGTTAACGGTTCTGATCAGCTTACGCAATTAGGTAACCATAGGTCACCCCATGTTCACCTGACCTTGCATAGTAAACTAGGGTTAATAATATGCGCTCTGATCAGCTTACGCAATTAGGTAACCCCATGTTCACCTGACCTTGCATAGTAAATTAGGGTTAATAATATGCGCTCTGATCAGCTTACGCAATTAGGTAACCCCATGTTCACCTGACCTTGCATAGTAAATTAGGATTAATGGGCGCTCGAGGTATGGTATAAGAGAGTGCAAGATTGTCAGTTCAGTTCAGTTCAATTTCGGACTTGGCTAAGAGAAGAGCAATTTTCAACATGAAGAGGAAGTGTGACATTACGTCGTTTTTCGCGCCCAAGCGGATCAGGGATGTTGCTGACAGTGGCGTTAGCGGGACGTCTGCGGAGCATTCATCTACACCTGTGGATCTGAAGGGCACTGGAGCCATCGTTGAAGCTTCTGAATCACGCACACTGGAACCAACCACGATGCAACACGCACTTGCACCAACCCAGTCTTTATCGTTGTTTGCAAATGACATCGGTCGTTTTGTCAACAAATCATCCAGTCTCGATTCAAATTCTAAACTCCGTTTGCTGAAGAGCCCCTGGACTCCAGATGTCTCCTAAATTTTTCCAGTATCCAAAAAAAGGAAGCTGAAGTTTCGGTTAACTTGGCTCGCTCGTTTCAGTTGTTTGTCCGACTCTCCGTCTGAGGACGCTGCTTTTTGCAAATTTTGCGTTCTATTCTCGTCAGAGACAGCTGGCAAAGGCTGCCACCAGCGCTGGGGGAATGTAGTCACCAAACCATTCAGGAACTGGAAGAATGCGATAGAGTGCTTCACAGCTCACCAACAAGCAGAGTTTCATAGAAACTGCATCGTATCGGCTGAAAACTTCATTTCTGTCTCGGAGAAAAGGCAGGACAATATCGTGCACCAACTAGAGGCGGCGAGGAAAGCGCAGGTTCAAGAAAATCGCCAGAAGTTGCGACCAATTGTTGAGACGGTGATATTTTGTGGGTGGCAACAGCTTGCCCTCTCGTGGTACTAACGATTTCGGCCCAATTTTGGTCTCAGATCTAGAACCTTCTCACAATTATGGTAACTTTCGAGCAGTACTGTGGCTAAGGGAAAGATACGGTGACGATGTTCTGAAGAACCACCTTCTTTCTGGTGCCGGAAATGCCATATATCGTTCTTCCATCAGCCAGAATGGCGTTATCACCGCATCCGGGGAGCTTTTTCAGCAGTCTATTATGGAAAGAGTAAACACAAGTCCATGCTTTTCGGTGCTTGCCAATGAAACGGCGGACGCTTCGAATACCGAGCAGCTGTCTGTTTGCGTCCGCTACACTTTCAAAGGGAACTTGCATGAGGACTTCCTTGGTTTTACCTCAGTTTCTAATTTGACTGGGCAAGGTCTGGCTTCATCAATCCTGCAATTTCTCGAAAGCCTTGGTCTTAATCTGAACAAGATGGTTGGTCAGGGATATGACGGTGCAGCAGCGATCAGAGGGGTGTCCAGGCTGTTATACGTGAAAAGTATCCGAAGGCGCTTTACGTCCATTGTAGTGTGCTTTCACGTCTATTTTAGATGAGCCCTAGCGTATAGCCTTTATCATGGGCTAGCAGATGTCTTGTCTAACAATGAAACGCGATTAGAGTATAAATGCAGACGATGCAGACCGTCTCGATCCCTACGAAATATTGATCTATGTTGCTTTCTTGAGATGTTTCACTCCCGATTTGAAACAACGATTTGTGCTTCAGCACAAATCGACATTGACAGCACGACTGCTGTCACATCTCAGCGTCCTTTCTCTTTCCAAAATTGTTTCTGTCGATCTGAAGGCATTAAACATGGAATCATTGGTTGAATTGTATGGCGATATTCTTCCCGAGCCAGACTATCTGAAGCAAGAAATTGAGCTATGACGCATCAAGTGGGAGAATGTTCCGGTATCAGAAGGCCTACTTGTGCTGTGTCTTCGCTTCAGGCATGCGACGCTACCTTTCTTCCAAATGTTTTTCTTCTTCTGGCTGTTCTTGCGACGCTACCTCTTAACACTGCTACTCCGGAAATAAGTTTCTCAACGCTCAGAAGACCCAAAACCTGGCTGAGAAATTCAACAGGAGAAGAACGACTGAGTGGCTTAGCCCTCCTTGCAGTCCATAGGGACGTTGGCATCTGCCCTGAAAAGGTTATCGACATTTTTGCAGGGAAGAAAAATCGTCGCCTGGATTTCGTTTTACAGATATTCGCCCTTACTTTTAGCTAAAAAAAAAAAAAAAAAAAAAATATATAGACTACTTCTAGCCTACTATTTGGCTTCTTTTTGCGCAAAAAAAAAAAAAAGCTTGTATTATTTAACTTTATGTAAAAAATTGTCTTTTTTTTGCGTTACTAAAAAAAAAAAAAAAAAAAAAAAAAAAGACCCCTTATAGATACGAAAGTATGCCTAGTGGACGCGTCCTTGTTCGCAAGGGGCGGACTAACGGTCTCAAGCTAACGTAATGTTGCTCGCGGATGTTAGAAAAACTCCACGGGAAAAAATCGGGTAAACCCCCCCCCCCCCCCCCGAACAAAAATCCTGGATACGGCCCTGATATGCGACGTCGTTCATTATCTTGGGTCAGAAGATGAAGTTTTTTGTCAAAAATTGCGTTTTCTTTCAAATATTATATTTTGTTACTTACTAAGTGCGCAGATATTCCAATTTCCTTCAAATGAGACAGAGAACATCTCTTTATGATTTCTCAGTTCCCCGCTAGCAGTGAAGAAAAAAAAAAGAATAAAAAAAGGAAAAAAAAGAGCACGCATCAGTCATACCCATGCAAAAAAATAATTTTCTTTGTTGTTCAAGGTGGGAGGATGTATTTTTTCTCTATCAGGTTTACAACAATGTTGATTCCATTGTTGTAGTTTTCATTTTGGTCTGACACTATTTTTGAGGGTTCTCATTCTCTGGAATTTCCATTAATTTCTTTCCGCAATAAACATCTACGGTTAGGATTAATCATAGTTACCGTCCCAGAATCCGCTTCAAATGGAACTTTTTCGTCACTTAACAGTTTTTTTTCTTCAAAAAGTGTTTTGAATTTTGGTTATTAAGAGTGCCTCTTGTCTTTGTGTTCCGCAGGATGTGATCAATCCTTGTCATAAAAGGTTACGGTGATATAGCACAACCCTGTTTTACTCCTGACGGAATCAGGAATAAAAGGGTTTGACCCTTTGGTGTCTTGACGTTATATTCGCTACCCTCATACATGGCAATAAAAGTCACTATTTTCTCAGGAATTCTATAATGGATGAGAGTTTTCAACAGACTTTACATGATATACGGAGTCAAAGGGCTTCATCAAGTCCCCATAGATTTACAGATCTTCGAACCCCATTCCCTGCTTTCTTCAATTAGCAGTTTCGGATACTCTGTAGAATAGCAATTATCTTTGAAACACTGCGGGATATTGATCTTACCAGGAGTTGATCTTGCAAGATGTTGCTTGTCTACCAGGTTGCTGCCTTCCTTCTTAATAATTGCCGGGATGATGATTTTCCCAGGATTGGCAACTTTTTTCTTAAGTCTTCCGCCATATTTTGGTCTTTCTTTTTTCTGCGCATTACAGGCGTTATAAGCTCCTCAGGGACTGCTGATTTTTTACTGTCATTTTCCGGCCTAGTTTCACTCCAATCATTTTCCCAAAATCTATGAAATCTAGACTTTCTTCGTATTTCAGCTGTGTCACAATTATTTTTGAAAAGCCGTGGGATATTGATTTTACCAGGAGTTGACTGTCTACCAGGTTGTTGCCTTCCTTCTTAAAAATTGCCGGGATGATGATTTCCGCAGGATTCATACGATTCTTCGTATTTCAGCTATGTCACAATTAAGGAGATAATTTCTTAAACCATATTGGTCTGCCATAATATAAAAAAGAAACGATCAAAAATGCTTTTTAAGCATTCGATCGATTGTTTTTTCATTTAATTCTCCTACAATAAAAATTGGAAAATTCTTATCAACTGTATTTTGCCCACTAATTCAGATTCAAAAATGCTGTACTAAAAATTCCGCTGACTTCGTTTCAAGGGGAAAGCAAGTTTCAGTTAAACCAAATACAAGAATTGACAGTTCTGATGCGGATTCAATGTATACCAATTGTGATTCCCAAAAGGCCGAACTCATTTTGGAACACACACTTAATTTTAACCCGTCTATATCAGAAAAATCTACACTTTGGAATCAGATACTTCTTTCACTTACAGCCCATTGTAACAGAACTTCCTTTTATTTCCATTAAAAAAGGCACTTTTTATAGACAGAAATATGGCTTCCAATGGGCGTCCCCCTTTCACCAATAGAAGCTGATATCTTCATGAAAAATCTTGAAGAAAAAAAATGAAGACTTGAATTTTGGGCTTGTTTTAAAGATGATACTTTTTATTTGTGGGAGCATGGTGAAGAATCTCTGGTGTCTCTTCTTCACTTGCTTAACTTCTTGGACCCAAAACTCAAATTTACTCAAGAATCAGAAGTAGTTAGGCGTCTTCCTTTCTTATATGTCCTGGTGCACCGTAATGATATATGATTTAAGTTTGGGGTCTACAGAACACCTACACACAGTGACTGTTACTTTAACTATTATTCTTATCATTCTCCTGCAGTGAAAAGAGGAGTGGTCACTTCCCTAGGAATGACAATTACAGGTTTGTTCACCAAGTTTCCTGTATTCAGAGCTCGACCACCTTAGGGACGTTATATTTCGGAAAGGTTATCTGATTGGGTTCATAAATTCTGTGATTGAAAAACGAAATTATCCGAAACTGACACAGAAAACTAAGATCAAAAGGAAAAATGAGTTATCCCTTACGTAAAAGGGGTGTCAGACTAGATTTCCAATGATTTTAGGAAAGATTATATTTGCACTTATTATAGAACCGGTAAAACCATCAGTTCTCAAATTTATCAAGGTAAAGACCCTATCCCGAAAGGTGAAAACACTAATGTTTATAGAATTCCATGCTCTTGTGGTCTTAGGTACATCCGGACGGATCAACGGCTTACGGACCGATTAACTCAGCTCTCTACACCAATCGATAACACCCTCAAAAAGTAAAAAAAAATAAAATAAAGTTTGACTCCATACTAGCAGAACACAGTTATGACCAACCAGACCATACTATTTTATTTAACCAAGCTAATTTGATTTCACACGACAAAGGTATTGTCCAGCCCTACAGAGAAGCTGTTGATATTTATAAATGCCAACATTTAGGTCTAGCTTTGAACAGAAATACGGGGGATTTAAGAATAAATGACTCACATTTCGGTTTTCTCAAAAGAGAAGCCATTACTTTAGTCATCTCTGAAATGAAACTTGAATCATCTTCAAATTCACATAATAAAACGCGTCATCAACCACTCCGGTCTCATAAGGTTTGTGCACGGAATGTAATAATTCAAATCAGAGATCAAATGACATAGTTATCCACGTTATTTAATTGCTGGTCCGTTTGTTTCAGTAAATGAATCTTCTTTTGAAACCGTCAGTTGTTTGCTAGTATCCTTCGATGGCAGTTCAAAGATATTTCGATTTTCTGCAAATTCTTACATATTCGTGAATGACTTGCTTTTTTGGTTGTTAAGTATTTGGTTTTAAATTCTTCTAATTTTGGCTTTTATTGAATTTCATTTATCTTTTAATTTAGGTTTTTCATTGGTTTGTTTTTTCACATTAACACTCCACATTTGTTTTTGGTTCTTTGTCTTTTATGGCATTTTCCTTAAATATTTTTTTTTCTTCGCGCTGAAGAAAAAAAGCGGTTGTCCTTTCGAAATAATCGTTGTTTTTTTCAGTATTTCTGTTTCGTCTTAAAAAAAAATCAAAACATGTTTGATCGTTTCTTCTTTATACTATGTCACAATTATTCTGAAACACCGTGAGATATTGATCTTACAAGGAGTTGCCCGTCTACCTGGTTGTTGCCTTTCTTATTTAAAACTTCCGGAATAATGATTTTCTCAGGATTGCCAATTTTTTTCGAAGTCTTCCGCCGTATTTTGGTCATTCCTTTTGCTGCGCATTTCAGGTATTATAAGCTCCTCATGGAATCCTGATTTTTTATTGACATTTCCCAGCTCAGTTTCAATCCAGTCATTTTCCCAACGCCTATGCAATCTAGACTTTCTTCGTATTTCAGCTATGTCACAAGTATTTTTGAAACGATGAACATATACAAGGAAATTATCAGGACTAGCGACATACCATTATTGTAACAAAAATATATAAGAAAAAAAACAGGAAGGTATGAGTGGCGCTATTGCCACTAAAAGACATAAGTGGCGTTAGCCAAACTCTTGTTTGCGGCAATTATGTACGTTTTGGATCTTATTATTTATAGATAGTAATTTCTGTTCAAGTTTGAATTATCCTTGATTTTATTTCTTCTTATCTTTGTTTTAAAGTAGCTCTTTATTTTTTTCTAATAACTCTTTTTAGAAAGTTTTTTATTAAGTAAATCGTTAAGTAAACTTTCTCATTAAAAATATTTTTCTTTTTTGTATCTTCATTGAAATATTAAATAAGAATTGCCCATCTCTAAATTTCGCAAATACATTTTGCCCCCTCCCACTGTATTTTTGTGAATTGACGCAACTAGCCACAAAAGACTGTCCAAGAATTCATCCATAAAATTTAACAGGTAATATTCAAGTCTATAAGAGTGAAATAGCGGTAATACTGGTTAGATTTCATGATATACGGTACCTTAAAAAGTAAAAAACTGATTGCTTTATATATAATAAAATAACAGGTTGGAAAATCCAAGTGATACCAAATTTCGAAAAATACAATCTTGACTTTGGTGACTTTTATTATTTTTGTATGAAGTGCCGCCTACACAAAAAAAACCGCAAAGTAGTTACACTGTAGAAACATGGAAGTGAGTGGGAAAACCAATTATTCGCACATTAAAAATAGGTGTGCATTACAAGTTCCTTAAAAGTTCCCAAAAGTCACAAAATACTAGCCTTCTTGTCCCAGTTGCCGTTGCTGTAATAACATAAACGACGAAATATTAAATTTGAATTTACTTTTTAGTAGCTTTTACTACAATATAAGTTATAATATGCTGTCAAATAATACAATTGATTGCCTAATATAAAAAAAATAATAGGTAGGACAATCCAACTGATACTGAATATCGCAAAATATAAGCTGGACTTTGGTGACTTTTATTATTTTTGTCTGAAGTGAACAATTATTCGCGCAATAGAAAATGATGTGTATCCCAGGTTCATTAAAAAGGTCCTATAATCTACTAAATACTAACCTTCTTGTCCCATTTGACGTTACCGTAATAACGAAAGAAAACTAACTTAAAACTAACGTCCTAAGTTAAACTTTAAACTAACGTTAACGTTCGTTAACTAACTTCAACGAACGAAATAAAACTAGCTTTAAATTTGCTTTTTAGTAACTTTACGACAATGTTAATCATAATATACCGTCAAATAAAACAATTGACTGTCCAATATGCAATAAAACAACAGGCTGGACAATCATACTGTTACTTAATTTCGCAAAATATAATCTGGAATTGAATTATTTTTGTCCTAAGTGTCGCCTACACCAACAACTACATAGTAGTCATAATACTGAGTGAAAAAAAAATTAAAAAACACATTACAAAAAGGGGTGCGGTCCAAGTTCTTTAAAAAGTTCCTGAAAGTCACAAAAAAAACTTTTTGTCCAAGCCGATATTGCCGTTTTAGCGGGAACAACATACAACTAACTTCGGATTTACTTTGTAGTATATTTAACTAAAATAGCTAACAACAATTTTTAGTGAAGCAAATCTGCATCATTATCATTTTTGATATTACTATCACACCGAAAGATATTAAAAACAATGCTAGAGCGAAAGAGAGATGGGTAGAATTAAAACTTATGAATATTAAACCCTTGTATGCCTGATACGCCCTAAGTTACTTCACAACCCTCCTCTAAAGGTGGTTTCCTTTTTTCGTAAATGGAAAAGCACTGTGGTTTAAGAAACTATTCCTCTAAAGATCAGGACTCAATTATCCTTATTTCTTGGAAGAAAAGACGAAATATTGGCATAATACCAGAACATAATTTGTACTTTACTGAAAAAAACAACAAAGAAACAAAAAAAAAATGACCGTGGATTGTCAGTTTAATATACATATACTGATATTTATTCCCATAAAGCCTTAATGATTATTTATGAATTAAATTCAAAAAAGTGAAAAAACTTTTTTTTTATGTGTTTTGTTTTTGGGAAAGTGCAGATTATTTTCTGGTCTTGAGAAGGTACGGGAGCAGTCAACCCTACTCAGGTTAATTTTCACTCATTTTGAGTTTGACTCGGCTATGTATTGTAATTCCTGTTCGTTTTGGATTTCACTTACTTATTGACGGTGATTTGTGGTAGTTTTACGCTTGGAAGATTATTTGACCCTATTTCTACTCATTTTTGGTTTAACGGAGCTCTTTACTTTTATTTGAAAAACTAGTTTGCGGAAAAAGTTATTTCAATTAATCTTTGAAATAATCAAAGACGTTGCCCCACACTGAGTAGTGAAAATAAACGTTCAATGTACCGTAATTTATTCTTAGAAATTAATAAACTTCAACCAATGAGACATTTCCTTCTTAATTTTGAAAAGGAAATAGCGAAACAGATTGAAGCAAACAAAAGATGCGGCATACTTACTTGGTTCGACATTGACAAAAGCACACAGAATGAAAGACGGTTGAAACGCTGAATAAACCAATTAAAGCTGCACCATAGACAAGAGATACCATTTTTTGAACTGAACAAACTGCTTGCTGTTGAAGCAAGTAGGAAGCATAAACACTTGGAAGAATACATATCTAAAATAGGGACAATTACTCATTTTCAACTAAGTTTATGCCAAAATTGAAATGTAACACAGTAAATGAATGAACTTATTACAACTTTATTTGCATCATAGCCTAATCATAACTAGACAGAAGCATCATAGTATTAATGCAGAACATGTAGACACGATCAATAGTCTATTATTATTCGGAAATCGAATTGAAATCACTATTGTCAAAACGTTAGCTTACATTTGGCTGTTGTAGAGTGAATGGTGAGTGCTAATGTGTAATGCTCTATGGCCGAGTTGAGACTGTGCAGCTCTTTCCACATCCAACAATCGTAAAATATAACATACAAGAAGAAGCTGACAGTTCTTATAACAGGGAAAACATACAAGGGGGTTCAAGTATGGACATTGGGACCTTTATACAAACTTGGGCTGCAAAAAAATACAAAACTAAAATATGTAGACTAAAGAATACTAAATATTAAATTAATTAAAAAAAAAAAAAACGGTTGGCTGGATTGACAAAAAATATTGGAACAAAAACAAAACGACGCGAATAGCCAAAATGTCAATTTCTTTAGTAGTCTAGTAAAAATGTGGTTTGACTTCAAACAAATTGCTATACAAATGATTCTTTCACTATCTGACACAAAAATATGTGCTGATGCCCAATCTTAGAAGTTTACCACTCTAGCTCTTTCACAAATTTGAGTTTTTTAGGTTGAATTTGAGGTTGAGGCAAAAAATGTTGATTGAGTAAATACCAGTAAATGTGATTAAGTATGTCATTTCTACGCTCTTTTTTTGCTGATGAACATGAAACCAAATGTTTAAAGTAAAAAAAAATTGTTTGGGGCTTAAAGTTTTGATAGATAGTGAGGTTGGGGGAAAGGTTCTAGGAAAATTGCGAAAACAAGGGGTCAACCTCAAACAAATTACTATACAAATGAACCTTTCACTATCCGACTAAAAAACATGTGCTGATTCCAAATGCTAAAAGTTTGCCGCTCTAGCTATTTCACCTCATTCTGAGGGTGAAAATAGCATAGAAATTACATATCTAATCACATTTGCTGGTATTAACTCAACCAAGATTTTTGGCCTCAACTTTATATTCAACCTAAAAAATCTCAAATTTGTGAAAGAGCTAGATCGGTAAACTTTTCGGATTCGGAATCAGCACGTATTCCTTAGTAGGATAGTGAAAGAATTATGTGTATAGCAATTTGTTCGAGGTTGACCCCTTTTTTCTAACTTTACAAGATGTAGCTAGAATTAGCAAAACTCAAAACTGCCTACACCAGATGAATTTTCCTAATTGACTATTCCAGCTTTTTTACACGGTTTATTGATAAAACAAAATGTATGGATAAATTAAAATGGTAAAACAATACCATATTATCTATGCCAGTAACTACTCATCCAAACCAAATTATTGAGAAGTAGAAGCATATTAAGAACTCGTAATAATCATTTAATTCTGTTTAATACCCAGTTTGTATAAAAACTGGGTAATAAAACCCAGTATTGTTTTATCACCTGAAACTTAATAGGCGTAAATCAAGCATATCTTTACTGTTTTGTAAAGCAATAAAAATATTTTAAGAGTTGCCAAAATTTTAGAGTTGCACATATGTAGCATCAAATAGTTTCTAGCTATGATGAGATCTAAAATGTCTTCAGTGAACTTTGAAAAGTTGATACTCTTTTCTCCAAAAAGATGCTTGATTGGCTTGTCTTTTTTGGTTCAAATTGATCAAAGTACATTTCAGTCAGTACTTTCAATTTTACAACCGAGGTCTTTAACTGGGGTGATGGTGGCTCTCAGTGTGCAAGAATACCAATAAATACCTCTGGCTAAGGAACTCTGAGCCAAACCAAAAAACTAACTTAAAATGGAAACATACCCCATGGGAAGCAATGTTTGCCAGATGTTCTACGTTTGTAGGCTTATAAGCTTCTCCTTTTCTAGCTCTTTCGTTTTTCCATTGTATATCCAGAAACAATTCCTTTAATTGAAGTATATTTTTCACTTTATTCTCAGCAAACATGATTATGGAAGACCCAGAAAGAAACTTCAACAACAAGATTTGGCATCCAAAAAATAAGTTCAGGCAGTGATTTTGGCAAGACGTTCCTAAAAAGAAGAATAAACAATGCCTTTGGATATTTATAAACCTTTTCCAAGGGAAAAAAGGACAGAAGATTATTTTCTTTGCTAGTGACAGAAGATATCAAGTTACTAATTTGTCTAATTTCAATAGGGCCTTAGCGATGAATACTGAATTTCTAAACGAACTTATTTTTTTCTGCTTTAGAGCGCCTTTTTATACAATGTAAACACAGAAGTTTCAAAAACGCAGAAATATCATTGAGAAGTTTTCTGCTGTTTAACCCAAATAAAATTTGTTCAGGAATTTCTAAAGCCCTGTTTTCATATGCTCTTACAAAGCACAGTTGGCACAGTGATGTCAAGAGGGGCAACTAATTCAAGTGCATGCAATTAGTCCCGCTCAAGAGGAGGCTTCACCACTCTTCCATATGTTGAACATAGACCAATTCCTCAGAAGACGAAATGTTCAACATATTCCAATCAAACACCAGCTCCCTTCAAAAAAACTTTATTCCTTTAGCATGTTTGCTCCATTATGACAGTTTAAGTTCTTGTTCTTGTCAATGTATAGACATTAATTGCTGAAAGCTCAGCAATTCAAGACTTTATTTCACTGCAATTTTGTTTTCAGTGTCGTAAGTACAAAAGAAAATATTTGTAACATAATTCGTTTTAAGCAAAGCCCAGGTGATGCAGTAGGCTTTAGACTTTTACAGGTAGTGGAGTGGGAATGAGACAGTTGTCAAACTCTTGTTTGT
Organism: Artemia sp. Qi Xiang Cuo; assembly: GCF_049724085.1. Lineage (NCBI taxonomy): Eukaryota > Metazoa > Arthropoda > Branchiopoda > Anostraca > Artemiidae > Artemia > Artemia sp. Qi Xiang Cuo. The sequence goes on from NC_142810.1 coordinate 42,577,344, forward strand.
AGTGATTTTTGTTCGTTTAAGTTTCATTTAAATATTCAATTTAAGTTTTACTCGTTTTAAGATTTGTCAATTTATCAGAGGCAACGCTATAGCGTTGCCTATAGTAAAGACCATACGGCTCCAATGTTTTATTATTTATTTATTTATTGTTTTTTTTCCAGAGACACTTCATATGGAAGAGGTTGTCGCATAAACTTCAAAACGGGCCAATTCGATTGGAAATCGAAAGTTCTAGTGCCCTTTTTAAGGGTCAAAAGTGATTGGAAGGCAACTAACACCCCTTCCACAACCACCATTTCCCCAAACATATCCAATCAAAAGTTTGAGATAACCAATTTTATTCTACGTAGTTGATTTTCAGATAGAAATAATGTTTTTGAGGAGGACACTCCCCCCACAGCCCTCAAAGCAAAGGTTGTAAATTATCCCTGGGGGCATATAAGGTTTTATAGAAAGCTTTGTCGTAGAAATTTCAAAAAGGGCTCATTGGATTGGAAATTCAAAAGGCTAGTGTCTTTTTTAACAGTCGAATGTGATTGGAGGGCAACTAACCCCCCTCTAACGCCCACCTTTCCCCAAACACATTCAATCAAAATTTCGAGATAGCCATTTTGTTCAAGGTAGTTGAAAGTTCTGGAAGTTAGGTCTATGAGGATGACAGCCCCCCCCACAGACCTCAGGGAAAAAGGTTGTAAGTTATGCCCTGGGGGCATATAAGGTTTTTATAGAAAGCATTGTCGTAGAAACTTCAAAAAAAGCTCATTCAAATGGAAATTTAAATGGCTAGTGCCCTTTTTAATAGTCGAAAATAATTGGAAGGCAACTAACACCCCTTCCACGTCCACCATTTCCCCAAACACATCCAATAAAAATTTTGAGATAGCCATTTTGTTCAACATAGTTAAAAGTTCTGGAAATTATACCTTTGAGCAGGACATTCCGCACACAGTCTTCAAGGCAAGGGATATAAATTACACCCCGGGAGCATATATGGTTCTTATGGAAGTAATGCTTGTATAAACTTCAGAGAGGACTCATTTGATTGGAAATTGAAAGTTCTAGTTCCCTTTTTAAGCGTCAAAAGATATCGGAGGGTAACCAGCCCCCCAACACCAATTTTTCCCAAATGCATCCGATAAAAATTTTGAGATAACTATTTTGTTAAAAGTAGTTCAAAGGTCATATAACAAAAACCGCAGCCTCAACATAACCCCCCAAGACCCGGGGCAGGCGTTTTAAGTTATGCCCTGGGGGCATACATGGCTCTTATGGAAGGGATCCTCGTATAAACTTAAGAGGGCTCATTTGATAGGAAATTGAACGTTCTAGTTAAGTTTTTAAGAGTCAAAAGAGATTGGAGGGCGCCTAGCCCCCCGCCCTCCACGCTCTTTTTTCGTCAAACCCATCCGACCAGAACGTTGGGATATCCAGTTTCTTAAAAAATAATTCAAGTATAACAGAAACTCCAAGGTCGACACAGCCCCCCAGGGCCCGGGGGCAGGCCTTGTGAGTTATGCCCTGGGGGCATATATGATTCTTATGGAAGGGATGCTCGTGAAAACTTCAGAGACGGCTCATTTGATTGGAAATTGGAAGTTTTAGTTCAGTTTTGAGAGTCAAAAGAATTGGAGGGCAACTAGTCCCCCACACGCCCCTTTTCCCCAAAATGCATCCAATATAATTCTTTAGATAGCTATTAAGTTAAAAATTGTTCGAAAGTCAGATAACAAAAACTCAGGTGTCGACACAAACCCCCCAGGGCCCGGGGGCAGGCGTTGTAAGTTATGACCTTGCGCATATATGGTTCTTATGAAAGGGATGATCCGTATAAACTTCATAGTGGGCTCATTGTATTGGAAATTGAAAGTTCTAGATCAATTTTTATGAGTCAACAGATTTAAGTGCAACTAGCCCCCCCCCCATGCCCTTTTTTCCCCAAACCCATCCGCTAAAAAATTTTGAGACAGCCAGTTTTTTAAAAATTATTTTAAAATTAGATAACAAAACTCCGGTGTCAACACAAACCCCCATGGCCCGGGGGGTAGGTATTATAAGTGTTGTCCTGGGAGCGTATATGGTTCTTATGATAGGGATGCTCGTAAACTTCAGAGAGGGCTCATTTGAATGGAAATTGAAAGTTCTAGTTCCCTTTTTAAGAGTCAAAAGATATCCGAGGACAACTTGCCCCCTCCTCCAACACACCCTTTTTTTCCCAGGCCCATCCAATAAAAATTTTAAAATAGCCTTTCACTAAAATAGTTCAAAGGTCAGATAAGAAAAACTCCTGTGTCGACATAGCCCCCCCTGTTCCGGGAGATAGTTCTTATGGAAGGGATGCTCGTATAGTTTGGAGATAAACTCCAAACATATCCACTGTCTCTTTATCTAGTTCTAAGTTTCTAGCAGTTGCTGACTTTAACCTGCCTTCTATTGATAGGACATCAAGTACAACACAACTTTCTGATGAGTCATTTGAAAATCAATTCCTAGAAACTTTACATGAGCATTATTTGCATCAGCACATTCAAAACCCTACTCATTTGCGCGCTAATTCAACCCCTTCAGTTTTAGACCTTGTAATTACAAAATCGCCAGATGATATTGCTAGCGTTGAATTTTTGCCACCACTAGGAAAAAGTGATCATTTGGTATTGGTGATATCACTAAACTGTTTTGTGGGTTTTTCTGATATTCCAAATCACTTTCCCAAATATGATTATGATAGAGGAAATTACATTGCATTTTCAGATTATATTTCATCTCTTTCTATACGAGAGGAATTACAGCAATGTAATGCTACCGTTGATGCATCCTGATTTTATTAAGCAGGCCCTTATAGAAGGTAAAGATCAATATGTACCAATATATACTAGAAGACAGTTTTTCAAAAATAGACAGATCCTTCCTTGGTATATTGAACAAAAGCTAAAAGAAAAAGGTGATAGGTGGCGTGATCATTTAAGATTTAAAACCTTCGATTCTTGATTGAATTATGAAAGAGCTAGAAATTGAGCAACTAAGTCCCTTCGTTTAAATCGTCAAGAGGTGGAGACAAATGTTATAGCATCAGTCCAAAGTTGCCCAAAAAGATTTTGGAAATATGTAAGAAGGAATCAAGTTTCACAATCCCCATCATCCACTTCCTTTATAGATCCTGAAACTTTTTCACATATAGATAATGATTTTGTTAAATTACAACTTTTCAATAAGGTATTTGTTTCAGTTTTTACTCAAATACACACAAAAACACACACTCAGTTTACTCCTCCAGATTTAACAAAAGAATTTGATGATTCAGAGTTTACAGTCCAGCAGGTTTATCTGACACTCCAAAATCTTGATCCGGGAAAAGCACCAGATATTGACGGATTTTCCAATGTGATGTTACGTGAACTTGCATCAGTGCTTGCTGGACCACTCACATATCTCTTTAATCTTTGTCTCTCATCTGGTAAATGTCCTTCAGCATGGAAAAGAACTATCATTAGGCCGTTGTACAAGAATGGTTCAAAGTCCCATTTCAGTAATTACAGACCAATTTCAAATACATCAATCTTTTCCCGTATAATGGAGAAAACTGTGGTGAGTAGAATCCAGGCACATTTTGAGGAAAATAATTTATGGCATTCTGCTCAGCATGGTTTCCGTAAACGACGATCTTGTAACACGCTACTTCTTGAGGTGATTCATGATTTTCAATTGATGGCTGATAATGGTATTTTGTTTGATTGTATTTATATTGACTCTTCTAAAGCATTTGACAAAATTTCCATCCCACTTCTGATAAATAAATCTCAACTATATGGTATTGGCCCACAAACTAAAGCATGAATAACGGATTATCTTACAAATAGAACCCAAGAGGTTGCAGTAGGTGATGCTCTGTCATCACCTATGTCTGTCATCAAGTGGAGTTCCACAAGGCAGTTGTATTGGGCCAGTACTCTTCTGCCTTTTTATCAATGATTTGCCAGGTGTTGTCAGGAATTCAACCTTAAAAATATTTGCAGATAATGTAAAAATTTACAGGTCAGTAATGAGCGAACATAAGATTTCTTTACTTCAAGAGGATTTGGTTCCTCTGAGCCGGTGGTGTACTGCAAACTCTATGTTTATTAATGAAACCAAGTGCAATGCTGTGCACTATTTGCGTAGACTCCCTCAACATCACCATTACTTTGTTGATGGTAAATCAATTTCAAGTGTAGATTATGTTCGTGACCTTGGAATTTGCTTTGATTCAAGTCTCAAATTTGATAAACATGTATCAGAAATCACCCATAAGGCAAATTACCAATTACTACGTCTAAGGCGTACTTTTTCTAAGTTTAATCTTCATTCACTGATTTCACTTTATGTGTCCACTATGCGTCCAATACTTGAGTATTGCTCATCAGTATGGTATCCCCTTAATAAGAGAGATAAAGAGAGGGTTGAGAAAGTGCAACATAGGGCCACCAAACTCATACCTTACCTGAGTTATCTACCTTACCACCAGAGAATACAGATACTACAGTTGCCTAGTCTTCAGTTCCGACATGATAGAGCCAACCTAATAAATACATTCTGCATTGTTAGGAATATTGATAATACCACCCCAACTAACTTTTTCACTTTTACAGAATACAGTAGTACCCGTCAACACCAACACAAAATTTACCCACCATGTTCACAGAAAAGATTAGGCCAAAACTCTTTGTCTAGCCAATTGTGGAAGACTTGGAACTCACTTCCGTCGGAAATAGTTGCAAGTACCACTGTCCAGTCTTTCAAAGGTGGTTTAGCCTCTACAGATTTCTATACTAGGTCCTATCACTATCCATTTTGAGAATATTTTTTACGTTTGTATTAGCTGATTTGTGACAGTGTGTTTTCAGTTATTTTGTAGGCTTACTTTTTGGTATGTTTCAATTATTAACAGATATGTTTCAGTTAGTTTGGTATGCTAATGTATGTTTCAGTTATTATGTTTTCAGAGAGTAAGTTTTCAGTTAGTGTATGCTTTTATTATGTCATCAACATTGTTATAGACTTTTTATAATTGTTTAGTGCGACAAGCTTGTTAAAGCTTACCGTACTTTGGTATTAATAAATAAATAAGTTTTGGATAAACTTTGGAGAGGGCTCATTTGATTGGAAATTGAAAGTTCTTGTTTACTTTTTAAGAGTCAAAAGAGATCGGAGGCAACGAGCCCCCCCCCCCCCCTCCACGCCCTAAATGCATCAGATGAAAATTTTGAGATAGACATTTTGTTAAAAATAGTTCAAAGTTCAGATAACAAAAACTCCGGTGTCGACACAGCCCCCCAGGGCCCAGGGGTAGGCGTTGTAAGTTATGCCCTGGGGGCATATATGATTGTTATGGAGTAGGTGATCTTATAGAATTCTTAGATGGCTCATCTGATTGGAAATTGAAAGTTGTAATTCATTTTTTTAAGAGTCAAAAGTGATCGGAGGGCAGCTAGCCTCCCCCAACACTCCATTCATTTTTTTCCAGAGGCACTTCATATAGAAGTGGTCGTCGTATAAACTTCAAAAGGGGCTTTTTTAATTGGAAATAGAGAAATCTAGTACCCATTTTAAGAGTCAAAAGTGATCGGAAGGCAACTATAAACCCCCCCCCCCCCCCCCACCAAGCCCTTTTTCCCTAAATACATTTGATAAAAATTTGAGGTAGCCACTTTTTTAAAAACAGTTCAAAGATAATATAACAAAACTCCTTTACGTATGGCCATTGCGTTAAAAATAGTTCAAAGATCAAATAAGAAAAACTCCCGTGTCGAGACACCCCCCCCCCAGGGCCCGGGGTAGGCGTTGTAAGTATTGATCTGGGGGTATATATGGTTCTTATGGAAGGTATGCTCGTATAAACCTCGGAGAGGGCTCATTTGATTGGAAATTGAAAGTTCTAGTTCAGTTTTAAAGAGTCAAAAGATATCTGTGGGCAACTAGCCCCCCTCCCCCTCGATGCCCTCTTTTCCTCAAATCCATCCGATATGAACTTTGAGATAGCCATTTTTTTAAATAGTTCAAAGATCATATAATGAAAACTCCAGGGTCTACACAACGCCCAAGGGCCCGGGGGTCCGGCGTTGTAATTAATGTTCGGCAGGCGTTGTAAGTAGATTTTAGACTTTTACAGTGAGAGAAGGAGGCGATACCAAACTCTTGTTTGAAGTGATTTTGTTCGTTTCAAGCTTGATTTGCATATTCAATTTAAGTTTCACTCGTTTTAAGATTTATTTATTCATTTATATTAATATCTATTGTATGTTTGTTTGCATCGATTGTTTATTTAATTTCTGTTCGTTTTAAGTTTCATTTAATCTTCAATGGCAAAATATGTTTTTTCGTTTTAAGCTATATTTCCATATTAAATCTAAGCATTACTCACTTTAAGATCCATTTATTCATTTATATTATTACTTGTAGTATGTTTTTTGCTATGATTGTTTATTTCATTTCTGTTCGTTTTGTGTTTTATTTATTCTTTAATAGTAATTTCTAGTTGTTTTGAGTTTCAATTTTAACAGGTATTTGTATCTGCTGAGCTTAAGTTTAAAATGGCCTTTACTTTTCTTTGAAAAACTTATTTTTCGGAAAGTGTTTTTAAAATGAATTTATATTAATACCTATTGTATGCTTGTTTGCTATGATTGTTTATTTAATTTCTGTTCGTTTTTGGGTTTCATTTATTCTGTAATAGTAATTTCGGGTCATTTTGAATTTGAATAATTATAGGAATTTACTTCTGCCGGTCTTAAGTTTATAATGGCTCTTTAATTTTCTTTGAATCACTTCTTTTTCGGAAAATGTTCTTTTCAATTAATTTCTGTTTGTTTGTGATTGCCAAAGCTTTATGTTTTACAACATTATCAAAGTTTTTTTGACATCAAAGTTTCATCAAAGTATCAAACCATCTAAGTAACGTTTTTTCAACATTAAAGTTTTGAAAGTTCAACACCCTCCTCAATATTCCTCAAAGTAGTCACAAGTAGATGGGGTGGCTATTTCAAGCAGTCTAAGTCACAATTATGAGTTTTCGCAGTTGGAATCAATCGCATTTGCTGTCACAACCAGTCTAATTTGCAGCCGCAATAGTAGAATTAGTAGAAGAGGCCTTGAAAGTTTTCAAGTTAAAACCCTTAGGCCTACCCATTCTTAAAATACTGCAGATACGCCTTTTTGATAACTTGGGTACAGATAGTTTCTTTTGGTTTAGCTCATCATGCTTCTCAATATTCCCCGAAATTTTACCGCAGTACCCTTATCCTTTTCGGACAAATTCAGGATCAAACCCCCCCCCCCCTTGCCAACGATAAATACTGGATGTAAAAATGGACAAGTTACATAATTTACATTCCTTGCCCCGGGGGCTGTGGGGACATTACATTATCATAAGCATAGCTATTAGGCTTCGTGATTATTTCGAATAGTGGCTTTTTAAGATCTCTATCAGTGTTAAGGGGGACATCTAAAAGGGCAAGAGTGGGGAGCCATTGCCCTTCGTCCCCTTTTCAACATCCCTCTCAAAATACCTTTGAAGTTTCAACTTAATACCCTTAGTCCTTCCTTAGATATCAGAGGTAATGCTATAGCGTTGCCTATAGTAAAGGGCATAGGACTCCAATGTTTTATTATTTTTTTTTCCCAGAGGCACTTCGCATGGAAGGAGTCGTTGCATAAACTTCGGAGGGGGCTCATTCGATTGGAAATCGAGAGTACTAGTGCCCTTTTTAAGAGTCAAAATTTATCGAAGGGCAACTAGCCCCCCCCCCCCCCGCACGCCCTTTTTCCCCCAAATGAATCCGATAAAAAATTTGTGATAGCCGTTTTGTTAAAAATAGTTCAAAAATAATATAACAAAAACTCTGATGTCAACACAACCCCCCAGGGCCTGGGATCAGGCGTTGTAAGTTATGCCCTGGGGGTGTATATGGTTCTTATGGAAAGAATGTTCGTATAAACTTCAGAGAGGGCTTATTTGATTCGAAATTGAAAGTTCTGGTTCAATTTTAAGGAGTCAAAGGAGATCAGAGGGTAACCAGTCCCCCCACACCCTTTTTTCCCAAATACATCCGATAAAAATTTGAGATAGCCTTTTTGTTGAAAATACTTCAAAGATCATATAACTAAAACTCCGGTGTCGACATAGCCCCCTAGGGCCCGGGGGCAGGCCTTGTAATTTATTCTCTGAGGGCAGATATGTTCTTATGGAAGGGATGCTTGAATAAACTTAAAAAGGGCTCATTTGACTGGAAATGGAAAGTTCTAGTTCTCTTTTTAAGGGTCAAAAGAGATTGGAGGGCAACTACCCCCCCCCCCTCCACACCCTTTTTTCATCAAACCCATCCGATAAGAACCTTGACATTGTCATTTTTTTTAAATAGTTCAAAGACCATATAACGAAAACTCCGGGGACGACCCAACCCCCCAGGGGCCGAGGGCAGGCATTGTACTTTATGCCCTGGGGGAATTTATGATTCTTAGGAAGTGACACTTGTAAAAACTTCAGAGAGGGTTCATTTGATTAGAAATTGAAAGTTCTAGTTCAGGTTTTGAGAGTCAAAAGAGATTGGAGGGCAGTTAGCCCCCTCCCACCCCCCTAAAGCCCCCTTTAACCCCCATGCAACCGATTAAGATTTTGAGACACCCATTTTGTTAAAAATAGTTCAAAAGTCAGAAAACAAAAACACAGGTGTCAACACATCCCCCTAGGGCCCGGGGGCAGGCGTTGTAATTTATACCCTGGGGGCATATATGGTTCTTATGAAAGGGATGCTCGCATAAACTTCAGAGAGGGCTCATTTCATTGGAAACTGAGAGTTTGAGTTCACTTTTTAAGAGTCAAAAGATCCAAGGGCAACCTCCCCCCCCCCCGACTTTTCTTCGAAACCCATCCGATGAAAACTTTGAGATAGCCATTTTGTTAAAAAAAAAGTTCAAATGTCAGATAAGAAGAGCTCCGCTGTTGATGCAACCCCCCAGGGCCCAGGGGCAGGCGTTCTAAGTTATGCCCTGAGGGCATATATGGTTCTTTTGAAAGGGATACTCGTATAAACATCAGAAAGGGCTCGTTTGATTGAAAATTAAAAGTTCTAGTTCACTTTTTAAGAGTCAAGAGATCGGAGGGCAACTAGCTCCCCCCTGCCCTTTTTTCCCCAAACCCATCCGCTACAAATTTCGAGATAAAAAATTCGACCCCCTCAGGGCCCGGGGGTAGGCGTTCGAAGTGTTGTCCTGGGGGATTATATTGTTCTTATGAAAGGGATAATCGTATGGACTTCAGAGGGCTCATTTGATTGGAATTAGAAAGTTCTAGTTCACTTTTAAGAGTCAAAAGCTATCCGAGGGCAACTAGTCCCCCCCCCCCTCTCACACCCTTTTTCCCCAAACCCATCTAATAAAAATTTTGAGATAGCCATTTCGTTGAAAATAGTTCAAATGTCAAATAAGAATACCTTCTGTGTTAACGCAACCCCCCAGGGCCCGGGGGCAGGCGTTGTAAGTAATTCTCTGGGGCATATATTGTTCTTATGGAAACGATGCTCGTATAAAATTCGGAGAGAACTCATTTGATTGGAAATTGAAAACTCTCGTTCAATTTTTAAGATACAATAGAGATCAGAGGGCAACTAACCCCTACCCCCTGCACGTCCTATTTTCCTCAAACCTATCGAATAAAAACTTTGAGAGAGCCATTTTGTCAAAATTGTTCAAAGATCATATAACGGAAACTGCAGGGTCAGTACAATCCTTCAGGGCCCGGGGTAGGCATTGTAAGTTATGCTTGGGGGAAGGACATATATAGCTCTAATGGAAGGGAAGCTTGTATAAACTTCAGAGAGGGCTCATTTCATTGGAAATTGAAAGTTCTAGTTAAGTTTTTAGGAGTCAAAAGAGATAAGAAGGCAACTATCCCCCCACGCCCCTTTTCCTAAAAATTTTGAGTTTCAAAAGAGAGTAAAAAAAAGTCAAAAGAGATTACAGGGCAACTAGCCCTTGCCCCCCCCCCCCTCCACGCCTTTTTCTTCCCCAAACCCATCCGATAAAAATTTTGAGATGACCATTTTGTTAAAACTACATCAAACATCAGATTTTAAAACCCTGGTGTCAACACAACCCCCTAGGGCCCGGGGGGACGTTGTAAGTTATGCCCTAGGGGCATATACGGTTCTTATAGAAGGGATGCTCGTATACACTTGAGAGAGGGCTCATTTGATTGAAAATGAAAAGTTCTAGTTCAATTTTAAAGAACCAAAAGAGATCGAAGGGCAATTAGCCCCCCCCCCACGCCCCTTTTTCCCCAAACCCATCCGATACAATTTTGAGATAGCCATTTTGTTACAAATAGTTCTAACATCAGATAATAAAAACTCCGAGGTTGACACAAACCAATTTTTTACTTTGATATTGTTGCTTTGATACTAGTTTGATGCTTTGATTAGTATTTGGCATTTTGAAAAAAAAAGTATGATTTTGAAATAAGTAGTTTTTAAAAACTTGAACCTTTTTGCACTCAAAAACGAACAAAAATTAATTAAAAAAAATTCCGAAAAATAAGTTTTTCAAAAAAAAGTAAAGGTCATTTTTAAACAGTTCGCGGTAACGAATTGTAAGTAAGGAGCGACCCGGCTCAATAGTAACCGAAACTCTAAAAAAACGGAATTTTGTTATCAATAGATACATAAAAAAACAGATTTTAGGCTGATTTCAAATAAATAAGTTTCATTAAGTTTAATCTTGCCCATCAAAAGTTACGCGCCTAAGAAAATTTGCCTTATTTTCGAAAACAAGGGGAAACCCTCTAAAAGTCATAAAACCTCAATGAAAATCACACCATCAGATTCAACGTATCAAAGAACCCTTGAGTAGAGGTTTCAAGCTCCTATCTGCAAAAAAGTGGAATTTTGTATTTTTTGTCAGAAAAAAAGATCACAGATGCGTGTTTTTTTTTTTTTTTTTTGTTTTCAGGGGTGATCGTATCTACCCAGTGGTACTAGAATATCGCGAGAGGGCTCATTCGAACGGAAATTAAAAGTTCTAGTGCCCTTTTTAAGTGACCGAAAGCAATTGGAGGGCAACTAGGCCCCCTCCCACGCTCATTTTTTTCCCAAAGTCATCCGATCAAAATTTTGAGATAGCCACTTTTTTCAGCAAGGTCGAAAAATATAATAACTGTTTCTTTGAGGATGATTAATCCCCCACGGTCCCCGGGAAAAGGGCTGCAAGTTATTAACTTTACCCAATGTTTACATATAGTATTGGTTATTGGGAAGAATACAGACGTTTTCACTGGGGATTTTTCCTGGTAGGAGGGTGGGTCGGTTTGGGGTTACGTGGGAGGATCATTCCATGGAGGAAGTTTTCATGGGGGAAGGGACATTGCTATGAAGGGGGCGCTGGATTTCTCAGCATTATTTAAAAAAACGACCAAAAATTAAATAAAAAACAAGTTTTCTAACTGAAAGTAAGGAGCAACATCAAAACTTAAAACGAACAGAAATTATTAGCCTACGTATATGATTCGGTTTGCCCCCTAGTTAATACCTCACTCTTTACGCTGAAGTTTTTTTTTGTACTTTCATAAGAGTTATTTATTCTAATTAATGGAATTTGTGATTAAGGGGTCATTCTTAAAGAATTGGAACAACATTTGAACGTAAAGAGCGAGGTATTGACTAAGGGGCAAACCACCTAATATACGTAATAAAAATATACGAATATAGACGTTCGTTACGTAAGTTAATTCGTAAGTTACGTATATTTATTACTAATCGAAACGTTCATAAATAAAATTAAACAACTTTCGAGAAAGCCATTTAACCAAAAAATGTAAAATTAATATGCAAATTTGGTTTTAATTATTCATGTACGGTAAGCAGAAGTCAAAACCTGCATTAATTCAAAAACGTTCAGAAATTAAATAAAAAAAAGTTTGTTTTAACTGAAAGTAAGGAGCGACATTAAAACTTAAAACGAACAGAAATAATTCTGTATATGAAAGGGGCTTTCCCCTCCTCAATGCCTCGCTCTTTACGCTAAAGTTTGACTCTGTCTCACAAATTTATTTTTTAAAACAATAAAAAACTTTAGCGTAAACAGCGAGGCGTTGAGGAGGGGACAGCCCCTTTCATATACGAGATAATCTCTGTTCGTTTCAACTTTTAATGTCGCTCCTTACTTTCAGTTAAAAAAAACTTGTTTTTTTTTATTTAATAAACTTAAGATCAGCAAATAAAAATAGCAGTTAAAATTCAAACTCAAAACGACCAGAAATTACTATTAAAGAATAATGAAAGCCAAAACGAAAAGAAATAAACAATCATAGCAAAAAAACATACACCAAGTAATAATATAAATGACTAAATAAATCTTGAAGCGAATAATGATTAAATTGAACATTTAAATCAAGCTTAAAACTAAAAAAAAAATCTTGCTATTGAAGCATAAATGAAACCCAAATCGAACAGAAATTCAATAAACAATCAGTGCAAACAAATATACAATAGATACTAATATAAATGAATAAATAAACCTTAAAATGAATGAAACTTAAATTGAATATGCAAATCAAGCTTCAAACGAACAAAAATCACTATAAACAAGAGGTTGGGTATCGCCTCTTTCTCTCACTGTAAAATTCTAAGCCTACTGCTTCATTGGCGCTTTACTGAAAACTATATGCGTCTTGAACAGTCTTGGAAAGTATAAACCAAATCAAATTGAATATTTGAAATATAAAGATATCAATTGTTGAAAGATCCATCAATTCAAGATTTTATTTCACTGTAATTTTGTTTTCATTTTCAATGCTTTAAGAACTGAAAAAGAAAATATTTGTAATGTTTTCGCTTCATTTTCGCTCGTTTGGCGCTTCATTTTCAGTGAAGCGCCATGACGCAGTAGGCTTTAGGTTTTTATAGTTAAGGAAGGGGGCAGTATCCAAACTCTTGTTTGTAGTGGAAACATATTCATCTTGAACAATTTTAGAAAGACCTACTAAATTAAACTGAATGTTTGATGTACATCAGATTCAGCATGTCGAGCCTGTCGAGGTTTCAAGCTCCCATGTACAAAAAAGTGGAAATTTGCCTTTTTTTACCAGAAGAAAGATCACAAATGCGTTTTTGTTTGTATTTTTTTTTCCAGGGGTGATTGTGCCGAACCAGTGATCGTATAAAATCGAGAGAGGGCTCAATTTAATCGGAAATCAAAAGTTCTAGTGCCCTTTTTTAAATGACCAACAATATTGGAGGGCAGCTAGTCCCCCTCCCACGCTCACCTTTTTCCCAAAATCGCCCAACAAAAATTTTGAGATAGCCATTTTTTAACATAATCGAAAAATCTAATAACTATATCTTTGAGAATGACGACCCCCCAGAGTCCCAGGGTGAAGGGCTGCAAGCTTTGAACTTTGCCCATTATTTACATACCGTTTTGGTTATTGGGAAGAATACTGACGTTTTCAGGGGGTATTTTCAGGTGGGGGTGGGAGGGGGGTTACGTTGGAGGATTTTTTGGAGGAGTTTTTCATGGGGGAAGGGAATTCTCCATGGAGGGGGAGCCAGATCTCCCAGAATTATTTAAAAAACCAGCAGAAATTAAATTTTAAAAAACAAGTTTTTTCAACTGAAAGTAAGGGGCAGCATTAAAACTTAAAACGGACAGAAATTATTACATATATAAGGAGGGTTGCCCTGTCCTCAGTACCTCGCTCTTTACGCCAAAGTTCGATTTTTTGTTCCAGTTACTTAAGAATGACTCCTGAATCACAAAGACCGTATAATTCGAATAATAAGCTCTTTTAAAAGTTCTAAACAAAAAGCTTAGCGTAAAGAGTGAGTTATTGAGGAGAGGGCGACCTTCCTTATATACGTAATCATTTCTGTCCGTTTTAAGTTTTAATGTTACTCCTTACTTTCAGTTGAAAAACTTGTTTTAATTTTGTTTTTTAATTTCAAGTATAAAGGTATTAGTGATCTTATCAGTCCACTGGATACCGAGGATGCACCGAAGACAGATGTTCTCAAAACCCTGGATTCGCTTTTCAGGCTGCTTGATCAACGGCCAAAATTTGCATCCGTAAATTAGTACGGAGAGGAGTTAATGTTGAAGAGCCAGAACTTGGGCTTCAGGGGGGGACTTGGGCTTCGTGCTGCATTCCTCCACACATTTCTTAGTTTATTGAAGGAGCTTCCTGCGCATGCAATACGTGTGGTGATTTCCCACTCAAGGCTTCCGTCACATTTAATGTGACTACCAAGGTACTTGAGCTCGTCTACCTCCTCTTATACATCGGATCCAACTTTGAGCGGTGGAGCAGGTGGGGTATTGACGTTATTTCGCATGACTTTTGTTTTCTGTGTACTTATTGATAGACCAGCTTGCTTGGCTTGCTGGAGAGCACAGCGATATTCTTATGAAGCTCCTTTCTTAAATGAAATAAGAAAGTTATATCATCGACAAATTCACTGCCACAGAATATGCGGTTTTGGTTCAGCTGGATTCCATCTGTGAAATTGCATATTCGAAGTATATGGTTAATGAGTCTAGAAAACAGCACTGGGGACAGCATACATCCTTGGCGGAAACCAGACTTGATACCGTAGTATTCTCCATAGTGAGTCTTCTTGAACTAAGTCAAACGCTTTCAAAATGCCAATGAAGGCAATGATAATCTCAGTCTGCCATTCATTTGATTCTTCTATGAGTACCCTCAAACTGAATATCAAATAGGCACACGATCTCCCCGGTCGAAACCCTTGCTGCTCTTCTCTTAGTATTCCGTCAATTTTTGACTGAATGCGGCTCAGTAGTACTTGACAGAAAATTTTACTTCCTAGACTATAGAGTGACACCTCGCCAGTTATTGCAGTCGTTTGTTCTACTTTTAGTAAAGAGCTTGACAAAAACCCGTTTATTCCAAACGATTGGAATATTTTCAGCTTCTCATATCTGAGTAAGAACCTGGTGAAGGGGCTCGGCCATAATTTCGGCTCCATACTTCAAGAGTTCAGGCTCTAAGCCATCAACTCCTACAGCTTTGCCATTCTTAATCTTATGCAATACTGTTTTGACTTCAAGCAAGCCTATGGGTTCTTCGTTTATGCCGTGTTGGAAAAACGGTAACTCCGCTGGAGGGGATACAGGATTCGTAGGCGGCGGAAAGTTCAGTACCTCTTTCCATCTCTTATCAGTGTCTTCCTTTTTTGTAAGAAGTTAGCCAGCCTTACTTTCAATCATAGGAGCCAGGTTTCTGAAATCTCTGATCATTTCCTTTTTGATACGGTAAACTGTCCGGCTGTCACCCTTACTGGCAGCTGCCTCTGCTTCAGCAGAGGCAGGCAGTTGTTGAAGCATTTCCTTGAAGTTTCACCTTAATATGCTAGTCTTTTAAAAGACCCAGGATCAAACTTGCCTTCTTTAAAAAAAAAAATTTATATAATAACAAATGGCACATTGCATAACTTATAGACCTTGCCCCAGAGACTGGGGGGTGTCAACCCTGGAGGCATAACTATTTGACCTTTGAACTATTTTTAACAAAATGGACATCTCAAAACAGTGATCTGATGCATCTGGGGTAAAAGGCGTGTGGGGGGGGGGATCACAACATTCAATTTCCAATCGAATGAGCTTCCTCTAAAGTTAATATAACCACTTCTTCCAAAAAACCTTACATGTTATTAATAAGACACTTACATAACTTACAGCACTTTCCACGAGAATGGGGGAAGGGATCAACTCCGGAAGCATAATTATTTGACATTCTGATTATTTTGAGCAAAATGAATATCTCAAAACATTGATCAGATGCATTTAAAAAAGGGCCACGGTGGGCTGGTTGCCCTTCGATCACTTTTGACTCTTAAAAAGAAAGCTAGAACTTTCAATTTCCAATCAAATAAGCGTTCTTTGAATTTTATACGACCACCCCTTCCATAAAACCTTATATGTTAGCAATGGGCAGCTTGTACAACCTACGGTACTTGTCCCGCAGGATGGTGGGGGGGGGTCTTAAAGTTGGAAGCATATTTATTTGACCTTTGAACTATTTTGAACAAAAGAGATATCTCAAAATTTTGATTGGCTGTATTTGGGGGAAAAGACGTGGGGGGAGGGGTGCCTTGTTGCCATTCGATCACTTCAAACTCTTCAAAAAGGATCTAGGACTTTCAATTTTCAATCGAATGAGCTCCCTCCAAAGTATATACGATCACCCCTTTCATAAAAACCCTAAATGTCAACAATGGACAACTTGCATAACTTACAGTACTTGCCCCGAGGGCTTTGGGGGGGGGGGGGGGGTTGCCAGCCTTGGAGGCATAGTTATTACCCCTTTGGACTATTCTGAACAAAATACCTATTTAGGCGTGGGGTGGGGCTCTATGCCCTGCAATCTCTTTTGACACTCAGAAATTGCACTATAACTTCTGATTTCCAATCGGATGAGACCCCTCCAAAGTTTATACGACCACCCCTTCCCTATAAACCGGATATGTTAACAATGAGCAACTTCCATAGCTTACAGCGCTTGCCCCGGGGACTGAGGAAGAGTTTCAAACCCGGAAGCAAAGTTATTTAACCTTTGGATTATTTTGATCAAAATGGCTGTCTCGAAATTCAATCGGAAACCTCTGGGAAAAAAAAACACAGTATAATATAGGTTGTTCTGGTCGGAGTCCAATTGTCTCCCCTATTTGGGTGTAAGTTTAGTATAGCAAATGTCTCCACTACTACAGCCCTTGCCTCGGGGGCTCAGGGAGCCTTATTAAACCCGAAAGCATAGTTGTTTGACCTTCGGACAATTTTGAATAAAATGACTATCTCAAAGTTTTGATCAGAAAAAGGGCGTGGGGGATGGTTGCCCTCCGATTTTTTTGGCTCTTAAAAAGGCCACTAGAACTTCCAATTGAATGATCACTCTCCGAAGTTTATGCGATCACTCCTTCCATATGAAGTGCCTCATGAAAGATCTTAAGCCGAACTGGCCAGCCATGACAAAAAACCAACAAAGAGAAAAAAAAACTAAATGAAAAAAACAAAAAAAACAAACGAGACTGCGGCCAGTGGAGAAAAAAGAAAAGACAAATGCAAAACAACGCGAATATTTCGCCTGTATCACAAACAAGGCGTCTTCAGCACGAAAGACAAAAAAAAACAAGTTAAAACTAAAAAAAAAACCATAACACCACCACCAAAAAAAAAAAAAAAAAAAAAAAAAATACAATTGGCGCAAACTGATCCACGTAGGGAAAAGATGCTATTACGGAGTTACCTCAGTGAGAACACCAGAGCAACTGAGGAAAAATAAAAAAAAAATGGAAATTTCTTTAACTATTCTGTTGCGAAATAATCCTTTTATTGGCTATTATTGAACCAATTCGTTTTGGTCTATCAGGTAAAACAGTCCCCTGGTAATTATTTATAATCTTAATTCCCTCATTGACTGTTGATTCACTCTTTAGAAGATTATCATAAATTGGGTCAATATTTAAATTACCTTTGTCCCTAGTTATCGAAAGGTTAGCAAACATGTTTTTAATTTCTATGGCTTCTCTCGCCCACTGTGTGTACCCTTTATCATTTGAAATAGCTAAGGCCTCATCAAATTTTACACAGTGATCGGGTTGAAACCAAATATGTTCTGCTAAAGCTGAAACAAAAGTTTCCGGAGGCTTGCTTAATTGTAGGGTTTTTTCTATTGAGTTTCGGTGTTCAATTAACCTTTCAACAAATAGAACTTCCCACAAGAACACGGAATTTTATACACCCCACTTACTAAATTTCCCCGGGTTAAATCCTTACCAGAACTAAAGAAACTACCCATTGGCCTCAACGATTGGAAATATGTATCAATGCTAAATTTTCGCAAAATCTGTGAAAGTTTCCATTTTTTTATTTTTCCTCAGTTGCTCTGGTGTTCTCACTAAAGTAACTCCATAATAGCATCTTTTCCCTACGTGGATCAGTTTGCGCCAAAGTAGAAGGGCCTTATTGACTACAGAACGAACACATGTGCTGCCATCTACAATTTAGTTTAATGCTGACGGGACATAATTTATTCAAGGATTATCGATCGAGTCTAATGGGGGGGGGGTGTCAAGGTCAATCGATCTGTTGTTGTTTGGCCACGTGCGAATGACATGAGGGGTGATTTACATAATCGATGGGGGAATTATTGATTCACGAGCGTGGGGAATTATGAAACAATATGGTCGTAGAGTCCCTAGGGAGAAAGATTACGTAATCGCTCAATGACCTCTTTTTCCAAGGTCGATTTATTTGCTGTTTTTCTCGGCTAGCCTGCCCTGAGAACTTGATTTACATAATCGCTAGGGGAAATTATTGATTCACGAGGGGGAAATTAAGAAACAAACATGGCTTCATTGTTGTTTGGCTAGCCTGGCCTGAGAACTTGATTTACATAATCGCTAGGGGAAATTATTGATTCACGAAGGGGAAATTAAGAAACAAACATGGCTTCATTGTTGTTGGGCTAGCCTGTCCTGAGAACTTGATTTACATAATCGCTAGGGGGAATTATTGATTCACGAAGGGGGGAATTAAGAAACATTAATGCTTCTTTAATCTTTAGGCCTGAGGGATTTATTTATTATTGTTGTTTTGGACAAGTGCATGCTAGGGGTGAATGTCAAGGTGTCCTGGAACAGGAAACAGTTAGATCACGTGTTTCCTTCTCAGCCAATCATCGAGTCGGATACATCCTCCTTCTCAGCCAATCAGAGACGTGCTTACATATGATTTCCCCGTTACATAACAATTCGCTCTTGAGATTTCGTATATAACGGGTATGCAATATGATTAAATTATCAGAAAGTTCCAGAACACAGTTAAAACAACTATAATGTATAATATTTATGAAGTTTAAGTTTTGGCAAATAAAATTTACCTTTTAATTTCTTTTTTTTTTTAAAAATTATTTTACGGGTTAACCCTAACCCCTATTCGGGTAACCCCCCCCCCCCCTATACACACATCACTATATGATGTTTATAATCGATAAAAGGCGTAAAATAAGCTCTTTTTTTCGGTATGTAAACCCCATCCTTCCTTCCCCCTCTGTTTACGACAACAATTCTGTTTTTGATAAATTCCGTATCTTATCTAAAAGCAGCTGTCAACTTTCTGTCAATCCCTTAAAATAGTACCCGGTATGGCTTGACTTACAGATTTCTTGCAACGATTTAATTATCTGATAATTACTGACACCCCTTTAAAGTACATCCGGCTTTGATAAATCCATATGAATTTGGATAGCAAAAGCTTCCGCTGAAAAAAATGATACTTTTTCCCGTTAAATTAAAAGCAGTTTCGCGTGAAAAGAGAATGTCAAGTCTAACACCTCCATTGTAAGGTGAAAACAAATTGTTTCTTCGCGTTAAAAGTAATGGGGAGTGTGTTTAAGAAAAAGATACCTTGCTATATGCGTCTTAATTTTCCTTTATTTTTTAAAAGTTGTTGCGGTGGGGGGAGGGGAGAGTGGGAAAGTTAGGGTAGAATTGCGATTGTCCGTGGGGGTGCTTGTACTGGGTATTATGTGTTGGTGGGTGGGTTATTAATAAAAAACCTCTTACGGACAATTACAGGGTCAGTGAGTCGTAATGATTCTTTTTCATATTCAAAAAAGGATGAAATTAGTATATTTCACGAAATTTTTTTAACGTTGTTGTGTAAATTGAATACAATTTTTACCATATCTTTCGGTGGTGGGGGAGGGGAATATTTTTCCATGTCTTTTTTCTCAGTTATATGGGCCGTGGGGGTTTTGGGGCGTTTTCTGTGGGGCTGGGGGTGGGATAATAGCTACAAGATTGCGTCTTGGTCACTGTACCGGGATCAGTTATTAACCTATGCACATTTTTTATATAGCGGTCTGGTGGTTTGTGTGTTTAATTTTCCATTTCTTTTCTCATTGATATATACCATCTGGTTATTTTCCGTGGGCTGTTGTGCTCTGGGGGGTGTGAAAAGTATACACCCTCGTCCAAATTTTGAATGGCTCAATGAACCATAATTCTCAGATTCAAAAAGGATGCAATTAGTATATTTCACGAAATTTTTTGTCTTTTTGCTTTCTTAGTGATAAACTAAACAAAATTGCATGGATGATGATACTAACTTTCTTTCTGTAAAAAAGGGGGCAAATTATTTAGATACTAACTTTTTCTCTTCTTTTTAAGGACAATTGTGAAGAATGCATACCCCCTCCACCCAAGAAAGCAAAAGTGGACGAGACAGCCACCATACAGTCCGGTCGAAAACCGAAAAGAGAATGGATGGCTTCTCATAATATGGAGAACCCAGCCAACTCATCTATGCAAGATCGTGAAATAGCCGACACAGTCGCACAGGAACATAGCGACGCCGTTCCGTCCACCCTCCAACGCTCGCTACCCAGGGCTTCTAGCACCCAATTGCAGCCGAGATATAAAAATATAAGCGTTTTTACCTCGAGCTAAAGAAATATCTATCGATTTCATCGAACTTATATAGGCCTTTTTCTAAATGCAACATTTTCGAAAACTGCGTCAGACTATATCTCAGCGGTGCTAATGACTTATTTTTTCTCTAAAACGGAAATATAATGTTCTCCCTGTTGAATCACGTTAAGTGCACGCATTCAACCTTTTGCTAAATTAGATTAGTGAAGACAAAAAAAAGGCACTCTATTCTGGTCATTGTAGGGTTAGGTAGTTTCTATTGCTATATAAACTAATGGTTCACCGTACCTATACAAATATTATAAAAAAAAAAACTTTATATATTAATGTGTTGTTTATCATGACAGGATATTGCTATCCTTTTCAAATCATGTTTTTTTTTTTTCCACATTTCAGATTATGATTTTTAAATTGAAAATTTAGTTTGTGTAATTTTTTTAGAAAAATAAAAAAATACTTGGACATGTTTTATATTTTAAATATATAATAATAATATAATTTTTTTCAGGGGTCCGGGGGGTGGGGGTGGGCAGGGAAGGGCCGGGGGATTCGCCCCGGACCAGGGAAGCGACACAGAGATGCGACACGGGCCCGAGAAGCATCGTGGGAAGCGCCACGGGCCAGGGAAGCGCCACAGGCCAGGGAAGCGCCACAGAGATGCGCCACGGGCCAGGGACGCGACACCGGGATGCGCCCCGGGCAAGGAGAGTGCCACTTGCGGCGCCACGGGCCAGGGAGCCTTTGTGGCACAGGGAGGGTGGGGTGGGATCCGTTGGGACAGTTGGGAGCCGCCACCAAGATGCACCACGGGCTTGGGGGGGTCCGGAGGGCCTGGTGGGGGCCGCCCCCAAGATGCACCCTGGGCTAGGGAAGTGCGACACAGTTGCGCCTCAGGTCATGGAAATCACCACAGAGATGCGCCACGTGCCATGGAAGTGTCACAGGATGCGCCACGGGCCAGGGAGCCGGTGGGGCCCAGGGAGGGTGTTGGGGGATCCGGAGGGACCTTTGGGGCCCGCCACAACGCTGCACCATGGGCTAGGGAAGTGCCACAGAGATGCGCCACGGACCAGGGAAAGTACCACAGGATGTACCACGGGTCATGGAAAGCGCCACCGCGAGGCCCCACGGGCCAGGGAAGCGCCACGGGAAAAAAAAAAAAAAAAAAAAAAAAAAATTGAAAACTGAAAATAAGCTATTTTTTTTTTGAAAAAAATAAAATTGCAATCTTCCATGTAAAGCGGCGTTTTAGATTGTATTTATCTTATATTAAGTTGGATTTTCTTTCAGTTGAATTAAACAAATTCTAATATTCTCATAATGCTACTACTACTACTACTAAACGCTGACTTTAAATAATAATTCAAATTTTAAAAGCAGTAGGGGTGATTTGAACACTTTGAAAATAAGCTATTTTTCATTTATAGGTTGGTGCATTGGTCCCCTACTCTCCGTCCAGTGAAGAAGAGGAAGAACCAATTCTAACACCGCCAGTGGAGTTTCAGGACAATGACTGGCACAGTATCATTGAAGTACCTGATCCTCTTGATGAGGTTTTAAACGATTTTCTTTTTAATGTAGATAATCGCACTGTTGAGCAGGGAGGCTTGAGCCCGAATACATTACAAATTTTAAATTATTTTCCAGGTAACCCTCAAACCTCCTATACCCTCACGACTCCACTTCGAACAACTGACGGGGAGCATACGCCTGTTATGGTTGAACCGCTGGGGGGAGGGGAAACTTTATCCGCGGGATCTGAGCATAAAACTCGCACGCACTATCAGCTTTCAAACACACTATTGCATCAGATAGTTTTGAACACTGCAATGTTTTGTGATAGTGTTAAGACGCTTTTGTCGTGACCTGTTTTTAATGTTAATAGCGAGCTTTTGAACAACTAGGGAGAAAAAATACTTGCACGGCGGTAGAATCAGATTCAGGTGGTTGGAGGGAGGGATTCAATTAAGGTCTCCATTGTTCCAAAGGTGTTTTATTTGAATGAGGGAAAAAGCGAGGTTTATTATCATTTTATACATTCCGAGATGCGTGCGGTTTATTCAAATTTAGAAAATTTTGAGGGTGTTTTCTTGGATTGGGTCGATCAAATTATAACGCATCTCGAGAACTTTAATGAAAATGGTAGTGGATCTATAGTTCTTTTTGTTGAAAATTTAAGCGTTAATATTTGTAAAATTAAGAAAGATTTTATTTTAAGAGGGGGGGCAGGGTCTGAGAGGTCAGTAGTTTTAAAATATAATCCAGATCTAGAAGGTTGTAAAGGCGTCCAGCGGATTTGTTTTGAAACAGATCAAGAGTGTTTCAAGTATGCTTTCCTCATATCAGCATACGAGCCTCTAGCACGTGACGCCACTAAGACGAATTTAGACGTTTGGGCTATACATGGGAAGGAAGGCTCCGATTTCCCATTGTAGATTTTTCATGCCTCGAGGGAAAATATCCAGTAGCGCTTCGAGCCATTGACACTTTTGACAGGACTAATGCCCAGTTAAATATTGGCGTTACTGTAGTACAATATGAAACAGAATTTGAAGATGGAACTCGCTCTAAAAAGAAGGGGGTGGTCTTCCCCGTAAGGGGCCCCTCGGGGGGAGGGGGTCCCTTCCCGCGGCCGCCCAGGGGGGGGGGGTCCCGCCCGCGGCCGGCCGGCCTTCGGCCCCGCGGCTCTGGGGGGGGGGGACCCCACCGTTAAATTCATCATGTTCAACTGTGCTATTGTTCCAAGTGAGTGTGTGTATTTTTTATTGTTGTATAGAAAGTGTTATTGTATAGAAAAGTGTTTAAGTTGACAAAAAGTGTTGTACAGAAAAGTGTTTTTTTTTATTTTACATAAATTGTTTTACATACAAGTGTTTAAATAAAAAAATTGCTTATTGATAAAGTGTTATAATTGCTGTTCCTGTTGATTGCAAATATAGATTTAATTTTGATCAGAAATTATGTCAACTGTTCTTGTTGAACAAGTGTTATTATTATATTAGTACATGTGGACTGCACAAATATTTGTTTTCATGCAGTGTCAAAATAAATGCTTCCATGTAATATTGTTTTTTTGTTGTTCTTGAATAGACGAGGAAAATTATTGCTACTACTTATTCATTCTGCACAAACGATTTAGAGTTAGTTATAGTCCGACTTTTGCCTCCAACAGCAGCAGCAGCATGTATCAATTTAAAACACCCTTCAGATCGAGTCTGTGTGGTCCGTCAATGTCGGTGAAAACAACACTTTTAACTAGAATAATTCAAAATTGCGATAAAATGTTTTTGGAAAAGCCGAAAAAAATCTACTAGTGCTATAGTATTTGGCAGGAGTCCTATGATAAAATAAAAGCTATTGCCACAACCATACCAATACAATTCATACGAGGACTTGATATTTTCAATAGTATTGAATCGAACTCGTGGTTGATTATTGATGATTTGGCTGAATCCATTGAACAGTTCTCACAGGAAATGCTACAACTGTTCACTGTTCGCTCCCATCATGAGCACATTTCCATAACCCTAGTTCTACACAATCTGTTTCATCAGAGCAAATGTATGCAAACCCTTGCAGTGAATTGCACAGTTTATATTATCTATCGAGTCGTCCGTGATTCTAGCTCGCTCATAACTCTCAATAAACAGATATACCCCGGTGCCCCTAAATGTCTGTTGTCAGCGTACACCCAGGCGACTAGCAATCCCTACGGTTACATTTTTTTGGATCTTAATCAGAGCACGCCCGAGGATCTACGTGTAATCACCGACATTTTCAACAATGAAATTACAGTATATCTACCGGTGAACAGTAGAAAAGACTATTAATCACCATTATGACACTGAAGAAACTACAAGAACAACGGCATCTGTTTTCCGTTTTAAGCACTTCAAAACCATTGCTTAAGAAGGCTATACTCAAACATGGGGTTGACAATGATTTCATTAACCTAATATCTGAACTTTTTTTAAATTTAACGGAGGGAAATGTTCAACTGCCAGATGTTTTTAGACAACACACAAAGCAACAGCGTTCCACTTTACGCGCCTGGGATTTTAAAAACAAGGTAAAAAAATTTAAAATAACACGGCTCCTTCAAGCGGACGGTAGCTTTTTCACACTTTTACTACCGATAATTGCAGGACTTGTAAACAGTTTTCTCTAGAGAGAGAATGGCAAAACCCAATAAATTGACACCATTTGAACTTGTCCTCTCGCCCATCGAACATTTTGAAGACAATCTAAGCAAATTCATTAACGATGAGAATATTGCCGATGACAAAAAACTGAATTTACTTCAAGATGCATTGCGACGTGTGGACAAACATAAATCATATCGTGAGAGACCTGACACAGTCGCCACTGATACCCCTACACATGAAACATCTCCAGATTATGTAGCAGCATCAAATGAGAATGACTTGAATTCGAGCGTATTGAAAATTGGAAACCTAGTGTCATTGACCTATCAAGAACAGTATAAAAGAGTATTATCCTATCTCATGATGGAAACTGATGAGCATCAGGTTCAAGTCGAGGGAACCGGGAAACGAATTATAATTCAGGGAAAAAGTTATAATCTAGTTGATTTAATTTGTGATATGGTGACGAATCGTAAAGGACTCTTATCCTTTGACAATAATCTATACACATTACTGTGTGCAATAAACTTCCCCAAAATTCTTATTGTCAATAAGCAAATTCTAAAGAAAATAAGAGAATATAGTCCTCCTCCAACAACACCATTTAAAAAAGAAGAAGATTCAATATTTGAAGATACTATCAGTAGCAGCAATGATTTTACATCACCTGTGGCTGCTAGTCAAAGGCGAGGACGAATTGATTCAATCGTCAGTGTGCAAAAGGGGAGTGGACATTACACTACATGTCTACATTCGAAATGGATGAAGTTTTGAATGGTTTCTATGAAAATATTGGCAAAGTGAGAAGTTTAAGGTCTCCCAAAACTCTTTCCAAAGCTGTCTCCGACACCATATTGAAAAAAGCACAAGAGTATGTAGAGAATGAGTCGAGTTACACACTAAATCGGAATCACAGACTTCGCAGTAAACAATATCGACTAACTAAAGCCTTTTTCCCTCTGCATATAATGCAAATGGAACTTTTAACTTTAGACGCAGTTCAACGGCGTCACAATGCCCCCTACAAATATATTCTGGTGGCAATCAGTATCTTTAGTTGCTATGCCTATGCCAGTCCATTACGGTCAAAAAGAGGTGTTGAAGTTGCTCGGACCATTGAAAGTATTCTCGAACAGAATTCGTATAGAAAAATTCAATCGGATCGCGGTAGTGGATTTGTTAATCCCCCTGTGCAAAAGGTTCTTTTGAAATATATGACAGGACTTTATCATAGTCACAGCCCGATAAATGCTGCATTGGCTTAACGATTAATAAGAAAGAGTTGTCTATTAATTTCAAGATATTGCACTCTGAAAAATACATCGAATTTTATTCATGATTTACATAAAATCATCTTGATTTATAATCAACAACCTCATCGATCTCTGTCCAACTCTACAACAACGGCTGTTCAATACAATGAAAATACATTTGATACTTTTCTAAATAAATACTCCAAGGGTGAAAAAGAGAAAAAGAAGAATAAGAAATTCAATGTTGGTGATACTGTTCGAATTAATAGAACCACCACTATTTTTGAACAGGGGACTTATTTATGGAGCACCGAACTTTTTATAGTGTCCAAAATCCTAGACACCGACCCCACTGCTTATCGACTGCTAGACACAAATGATGATGAGATTATCGGTGTTTTTTATGAATATTAACTTCAAAAATTTAGAAACACTAGTGAAAGGTATCAAATTGAAAAGATATTAAAGAGACGTACTCGGAGGGGCAAGAAACAGTTGCTTGTTCGCTTGCTAGGATACAACTCAGATTTTGATTCTTGGGTCAGTGCTGAAGACATCAACAATGCACAATGATTTCTATTTGACATTCATGTCAAATGTTTCAGATCCTCTCTACAATCATCTGAATAAAACAAGTGATTTTTGTACGAAACTCTCCCCAACCAACAAAATCGATGACGGAACGTATGAAGTGTCTCTTTTCTAATGTACTCTCAAAAATACATATGACATCCTGAGAAAAGATCGTAAATATGAAATAAAAATTAGACCCTATGATGGGCCGCCATCGACAATCGATCAAGAAAAAATTAAAAAAATTAATTGGATGGATTATCCATATATTGACTTACCCTACGAGGAACTCACCTGTATGAACAATTTATGTCGTTCTATTAATAAAAAAATATCTTCTCATAAGAAAGGAGCTTTTCATTTCAACTATTCAAAGGAGGAGGGCAAGATCTACATTAGTTCACCTATTGCCAGTGAAAAGGTTATTCTCAATGATAATCTAAAGGATGTTCTTGGCTTTAAGCTCAATATAATCAATGGTAAAAGTGCCGGAAACACTAATTTCATTTTCGCTGACTACCCGCCCGCCTTCTCCACAGACACTTGTATATATCTCTATGCTTCATTTGTGGAAACATCTCGGGTTGGTAATTCAAATGTTCCCCTCCTACGAGTTCTTGAACGAAAAACCAATCAAGAACATATTCATCACTACAATATAAAGCATCTTCAGTATATTCCCGTAAACACTTGCTATTTGGAACTCTGTCAGTTAACACTAAGAACCGAATTGGGTGATCCCATAGCAATTTCAAAGGGTTTGGCTGTGATTACATGCCATTTTTGTCCCATCGTTCAACAGCAAGATGTCTAATAAAAAAGTGATATTCACTTGTCCTGATATTGACTGCTATGTTATTACTCTTGGTCCGAGACAGCTTGGTAATGGATTGGACTATTACAAAGGTCGCTCATCAATGTCTAGCTATGATCTTGACAGCTGGTTTGCTAATCTCTTTTACTCTTCACTCCAGCTGGCCAGAAAGTATAGTTTATCGGCAGCGACAGAGTGTGCATACTCTACACTCGCTGAATGGCGCTCTGGCAAGGATTTACAAAAAAGTGCTTCAGAAAATCTTAGATCTAGCACGCGACCCATTGGCGAGGCATTAAAACAAAATAGCAAAGGTTGAAAAAGGTCACGAAACAATGCTTCCCTCATCAGTCTCCACTCAGGACGGAAACGTAAGACATCCCTCTTTTCAAAGAAAAGAAGCAAAAAGCCGACACGTGTTGTAACCAGAAGCCCCAGGAAGAAAATTGTCAGATCGAAGCTAGATTTCTTCTCTTAAAATGTCCTATCTACCGCATACGGACTCTCAACCTTCAAGCACCGCCACATTGAATCTATTCATTGCCTACTATGTCTATGTTAGTGTCAAGTAAGGATATTCAAAACAATGTTATAAGCAACAACCAATCTCTTATAATATCCACTTTCAAATTTATTCCAATGAAGAATACTTTATGGACATGTCTTCAATAGTTCTAGATTTGCAAATGAAAGTCCGGAAATCCGATAATTCAATGACGATTCGGGCCGATGGAATATCCTATGAAAATTGTATACTACATAATTTATTTCGTCAAATTAGTGTCTACATCAATGGCACGCTGGTGAGCACAAGCAACAATCTCTCCAACTATACAAGCTATATGCAATTCATGCTGATGACACCCAAGTCATACAAGGAATTGAGAGGCGCCTCCACTGGATATGAATATATTACTAATACTGAGAGTACAGATGCACTTAAAAATGCTACAACTAGTGAATTACATCTAGTTGGAAAAATTTATCATGAAATATTTAATATACCCCAATGGCTGCCGCCCAAGGTTAAAGTGGATATAAAATTGATGTTTGCACCCTCCAATTTCATATTGAGAAAAGAGCTTGCTGGCAATCCTGATGTAAGTCTCTCCCTCACCTCAGCAATACGTTATGTACGCAAACAATAGGTTAAGAGCTCTGTTGCTTTGGCCGTGGAAAAACTGAGAGTCAATGGCAACAATATTAAACTACTTGTTCCTCATACAATCACCGATCAACGTCATATTGCAGTGGGCTCACGCACCTTCACCGACTCATCATTTATCAATGGCTAAAGCCCATCTAAATGGGCTTTGGCATTTTTAAATAGCGCCAGTACAAGTGGATCATGGACAGAATGTCCACATAAATTCGAGATGTTTGGACTGTCATCTCTTGTGTGCAAAGTAAACGACATCCCCCTCTACAATCTATCCTTTGATCAATCCAATAGAACAGTGTATGAGTTAACAATGCAAACCCGAGACATCAACTCAATGATTTGAAAATGGTATAAAATAAGATATTCTTGCTAAGACGTTTGGTATCATCTTTTTGGATTTAACGGGTATGCATTACATAAGCCGAGTACTTAAAAGGACCGCGCTTTTCGATTGTACATTTGACGACACATTGGCTGAGACTCTCGCACTAATCTAACTAAACCGATATGAATCCTATTAGGAAATGACTCCCGAAGGCAGTGTTCTACTAGACTTGGCGCCATGAACACCAGTCAAATAATCAATGTATTTAATATGGATCCCTACATGTCCCAGTACAAATCCTATTGTCTGCCCTCGGACTTTCTTGGAAAAATTCAAAGCGCGAACAATACCTTGATTATTGTTAATAGCAGTCCGTCGACTGTGCTGACGGGTCATTGGCTGTGCATCTATCAAACAAAGAAGAATATCGAATTTTTTGATCCTCTTGGTCTACCCTATACATTCTACACACCTCACATCAGCAACTATATTGAGAGCAGTGGGAAAACTATTATTCAAAATCGAAAGAGGGTGCAGGATCTAACGACTAAAAGCTGCGGCTTCCATGCACTACTATATTTCGTGTTCCGGTGTCGTGGCTATACTTACAAGCAGTTTCTATACATTTAGAGTGACATTCCCCGTCTGAACGACTTTCTAGTGGAAAATATCCTCTCATACCTATACAGTATTGATTTCAGTGCCCTAAGAGTAAAGTGCTTAAAAAATGTTTGTGAATTTGTTTATTAATAAAATGCGTATATATACAACAATGTCTTTAAATCTTCACTTTAGATTTCTTCATCTTCGATGTATAGGCAACTATCGTGAACCACTAATGCTGGTAAATCATTTGGATTCACTATATATTGATCTTGATTGACTGCAAAGTCAGGGTTACATTTTCTACAGTACAATGTAACTTCACTCTTGTCATGTCTCTTTGTATAGTCAATGATACTATTTACATTCATATTATGAAATTCAAGAGTTTCAATCTGTCTATTTGAAGCAATATCACATACAGTGTTTTCATGTGGTGAATCACATGCGGTCACAGCCAAATAAACATCACTTGGTTTATAGTCATAGGAGGTGGTATCGTCACAGCGGTGACGTAGAAACCAAATTGTCTTGTTACCACAAATGTTGAATCGTATACCGGATTCATCTTCCAAGAGTAATTTATATCCGTAATGATACCATTCTCATAGAAATAAACTAAAATCACGTTTAGGATTCTTTCCAATCATAGCGGGGTAAGTATTCTCCCATTGATCACATTTATCATTGTGACAATTGGAGCACAGGTGCCCTCTAGGGTGAGAATCACACACCTCCTCAAGACATGAATTACATCCTTTAATTTTTACTGCATAGCCTATATGTAATTTACATGGATTACATAATTTACAATTTTCACTATAGTCATATATAATTGTACAATTCTCACATTGATTCCAACTGCCACGTGTTTACATGCACAATGGACATATATAGAAAATTTTTCGGTTTCCGATGTCAACTCACTCACCGATAAAACGAAACTGATCGTCTTTGCTCTATAAATTCAATGTGAGGGGAAATGGTGGGAGAGAGGAGTAGCTCTGTGACGTTACCTCTTTCGAATGATGGGGGAGCCATCTACATTGAATTCATTGGCAATGTTTTCAAAAGTATATTCACGATATGATTCTGCTTTGTTCCAATCAATATATCAATAAATTGACTATAAGCATTTGAATCACATTTTTAAAGTTTCATACAATAGTCCAATGGGGGAGAATCACTCCTCATTATATTGTCAAGTGTTCCCCGACAAGAGAATATCCTGCGTTTAAGAGATAAAAATAGCGACGAAGACCACACTGCCTTTCCATCACAAACAACAAAAGTACGAAGAACAAAAGGGAAATCTTTTTGTAAGACAGTGGAGATAATTTGAATGAATATTTCGGCCCTATGTCCAAGGGCAGTCCTCATCAAGACAAAAATATATAAAAGAAAAAAGACTCACAACAACATGCGACCAATAAAACCAAAAAAGTGGAAATTCTTTCAAAACAATCCTAGCATCATTACTTCAGCGAAGTTCAACCAGGACTGATAAAAAGTAAGGTAAAACAAGACGATTCAATGAAATGAAAGAAAATAAATTAAAAACATGTTTTTACCAACACAAAATAATAGATATTTGCATTTTACATCAAACCACCCCCCTCAAGTTAAAAGAGCAGTCGTAATATCCCTCGTCGATCGCGCCCTAAATATTTGTTCTGATTCCCACATCACAGCAGAATTAAACTTTATCAAGGACATACTTTTTGGAAATGGGTATCCTATGATATTTATTAATAATGTAATTAACTGTAGACTGAAAAGACATTCCCGTAAAATTAATGATAGCTTACCAAGTGAGATGTCTGACAAGACCTTAAATATAATTTACCTCCCCTATATCCCAAAAATCACTACAAATCTTAAAAAAGTTTGCACAAAAAATAATCTGCATGTAGTATTCACAAATAATTTTAGAATCATAAATTTTCTAAATTCTGGTAAAGATAAAACCCCAGTTACTCGCCAAAGAGGGGTCTATCAAATACCATGCGATTGTGGCAAATATTATATAGGTAGAACACACCAGAATTTAGAAAAGCGCATACAACAGCATAAAGATGATATTGTCAAAGCTTTAAATTCTAATATTTCCACTGTTTCATCTGATTCTGCATTAGGCAGCCATATTTTTGAAAATCCTAACCACAATATACTTTTTGATGAATCTGCCCTTATTAGCAATGACCTAGGCATAAAGCAGGTAGTACGAGAATCAATTGAAATCAGACTTAAGATTAATAATAATATTTCCTTAAATAGGGACTTGGGGGAATATACACTAAATGCTCTATACACAAATTTAATTAAAATTGATCTTACAAAATATTTTAAAAAACCGATAGACATTAACACAGAACCAGTTACAAAAAGACCTTTGAGGTTAGCTGCCAAAAAGGCTGGATTAGCAATAAGAACATGTTTTTAATTTATTTTCTTTCATTTCATTGAATCGTCTTGTTTTACCTTACTTTTTATCAGTCCTGGTTGAACTTCGCTGAAGTAATGATGCTAGGATTGTTTTGAAAGAATTTCCACTTTTTTGGTTTTTATTGGTCGCATGTTGTTGTGAGTCTTTTTTCTTTTATATATTTTTGTCTTGCTGAGGACGGCCCTTGGACATAGGGCCGAAATATTCATTCAAATTATCTTCACTGTCTTACAAAAAGATTTCCCTTTTGTTCTTCGTACTTTTGTTGTTTGTTTAAGAGATAACTCGAGAAAATCATCATCCAAAATCAAATGTTTTTCCATAAACACTAGATTTGATCTAATTCTCTCTTTCTCAAATTTATTCATTTTTCAGTCCTTTCACTCCAACTGCTGACTCTAGACTGACCCTGATTCGTTAACCCTAACCAGAAAAGAAAGAGAACATTTTCAATTTCGAAACAATTTTATTGAATAATTACAACAACAACATCAATAATACAGAGCATGTACAATCAGCGATACTGTTTATTGTCTTCAATATGTTTCATCAATGCACTTAAAGCACATTGAAGTCTATTCAAGTGTGCTATATCAACTTTAGCGGCGAAACATAATTGATCCTCCATTTTAAATTTGCTCAAGGATATCACATATCTTGCATATACTGCATCCCATTCCAGACAAAGCCGTGATCCTTTCATGATTTCCACCGCAATGTTTGGTGCTCTTGTACCATTATCATCAACTCCACTATCAACTTCTAAGAGTGTAACCATTCCACTCATCGCCATCGTCAACACAAATATAGCTCCAAAA
The DNA here is from genome assembly GCF_049724085.1 of Artemia sp. Qi Xiang Cuo. Taxonomy (NCBI): domain Eukaryota; kingdom Metazoa; phylum Arthropoda; class Branchiopoda; order Anostraca; family Artemiidae; genus Artemia; species Artemia sp. Qi Xiang Cuo. The sequence goes on from NC_142810.1 coordinate 42,609,951, forward strand.
TGATTAAAGTCAAACCCTTCTTATCACTCCTTTGAATTCTATTCATAGACTAATAAAACTACACTCTCAAAAAAACAACTTCAGTAGATACCCACCGCCGCTAATATGTAAGCACGTCTCTGATTGGCTGAGAAGGGGGATGTAACCGACTCATTGATTGGCTGAGAAGGAAACACGTGATCTAACTGTTTCCCGTTATCGGATCAATAAAATTACCAATCGATTACGCAATCAAGTTCCTGGAAATTCACTTCCCCCTCGAGTCCTAGATCAATAACATTGTTCCCGTTAGAATTCAATGCGCATGTGCAACCTTCGCCCCCGAGTTATTACACATAGAAACAACAAATAAATCGATCTTGGAAAAAGAGGTCATTGAGCGATTACGTAATCTTTCCCCCTAGGGACTCTATGATCATATTGTTTCTTAATTCCCCACGCTCGTGAATCAATAATTCTCCCATCGATTATGTAAATCATCCCTCATGCCATTCGCACGTGGCCAAACAACAACAGATCGATTGACCTTGACACACACACCCATTAGACTCGATCTATTATCCTTTTATAAATTATGTACATTCATCCCCACGCTCGTGAATCAATAATTCCCCCATCGATTATGTAAATCATCCCTCATGTCATTCGCACGTGGCCAAACAACAACAGATCGATTGACCTTGACACACCCACCCCGATTAGACTCGATCGATAATCCTTGAATAAATTATGTCCCGTCAGCATTAAACTAAATTGTAGATGGCAGCACATGTGTTCGTTCTGTAGTCAATAAGGCCCTTCTACTCGCCAATTGTATAATTTTTTTTTTTTTTTTGTGGTGATTTTATTGGTTTTTTATTTTTAACTTGTTTTTTTTTATCTTGTTCTTCTTCTGTCTTTCGTGCTTAAGACGCCTTGTTTGTGATACAGGCGAAATATCCGCGTTGTTTAGCATTTGTCTTTTCTCTTCTCTCCACTGGCCGCAGTCTCGTTTGTTGTTTTTTTTTTTAATTCAGTTTTTTTCTCTTTGTTTGTTTTTTGTCATGAAGTGCCTCGGCCCCCCCTACACATTATAATTTCTGTTCGTTTTAATATTTAATGTCGCTACTTACTTTCAGTTGAAAGAACTTGTTTTTTTTTATTTAATTTATGACGTTTTTTAAGTAATGCCGGGAAATCCGGTTCCTCCTCCTTAGAAAATTCTCTCCCCCACGAAAAGTTTCTCCCACGTTAAACACCTACCTCACCCCCCCCCCCGCGCAAGGAAAATTCCCTCCAGACAGTTCCATTCTCGCTGAAAATTTTTTGCAGACGATTCCGCCATAAAAATTCTTCTCAGCGCACTTTCATTTGAAAAAGACTTTAATTCCTGACTGTTTTTCATATCAAACTGGAAATCCCTCCTTCCGTTGAATATTTTTTCCGGAGCCCCCCCCCCCACACCTCCAGTGGAAATTTGCTTCCACAAAAGATTCCCACATGGTGAACTTCTCCTTTGGAAACACCTTCCCCACCAAGAGATAGATCCTGTAGACAATTCCAACCCCGTGCAAAAATTCCCTCGGACAATTACCCTTAACACCTCCACTTGTAAAACTGAGTCGGGTAAGTGAAAATAAGACAAACAAAATAATTTCGTATAGAAATTCTGGCAAATCCCCCCAGTGTAATATTTCACCCCGTTAAGTTCATCACCCACAAACCTCCCTCCCCGTAGAAAATTTTCCCCGTGGAAAATTCTCCCCACCCTGCAGAATATTAACCCTTGTTCCCCGAAAAATGTTTCCATACTTTCCAGTAACAAAGACTATATGTAAATTAAATAAAAAAAAACAAGTTTTTAACTGAAAGTAAGAAGCAACATTAAAACTTAAAACGAACAGAAATTATTACGTATATGAAGAGGGTTGCCTCCTCCTCAACACCTCGCTCTTTACGCTAATGTTTTTTTAGTTTTTTAAAAAAGATTCTTATTGTTCTAATTAAACGACCCTTGTGTTTCAGGGTCATTCTTAAAAAATTGGGACAAAATTCAAACTTTAGCATAAAGAGAGAGGGACTGAGGAGGAGGCAACCCCCTTCATATAATTCATTCAATTTCTGTTCGTTTTAAGTTTTAATGCTGCTCCTTACTTTCAGTTGAAAAAACTTGTTTTTTTATTTAATTTCTGATCATTTTTTAAATAATGCCAGGAAATCTGGTCACACCTCCATGGAGAAATACCCTCCCCACGGATATATTCTCTATACAATTCAATCCCGGTGAAAATTTACCCAGGACAATTACCCTTCGGGGAATGGAAAATATCCCCATTGAAAAACCTCCAGCAGAAAATTCGTCCCCCTCCCACCATAAAATGTATGCATGCTTCCCAATGACAAAAACTGTGCGAAAACACTGGGCAAATTTTATAACTTAAACACCTATCCCCTGAGGCTGTGGAGGGGGGGGGGGCATGTTATATCAAAAGGCATAATTATTGGGCTTTTAAACTATGATGAACAAAATTGCGATCTCAAATTTTGATTGGACGATTTTGGGGGAAACAGGAACGAGGGAGGGGGCCAAGTTGCCCTCCAATATTTTCGGATACTTAAAAAGGGCACTAGAACTTTTAATTTCCTTTCGAAGGAGCCCTCTCACAATATTCTAGGACCACTAGGTCGATACGATCACCCCTGGAAAAATAACGCATCCTTTCCAGGCAAAAAATACAAAATTCCACATTTTTTTTACAGATAGGAGCTTAAATTAATAGGGTTTTCTAATACACTGAATCTGATTTGTTAGTAGCAGCTTCATCTGATATTTGTTCCAGGATATCCATTGGGCTACTTTTTCGATTTTTGAAAGACTGTTTAGATCATCAATAAATTCAATCTATCAGACATGTCAACACTAAGGCTATTTATCATTGCAAGAAATAAGATTGGACCTAAGAGGGTTCCTTGGGGCATTCTAGTGTAAATCGGGAGGGGGTCCGAATATATGTTAAAGTATTTGACAACTTGGGTTCTATTAGAGAAGAAAGATAAAATTATTCTAATTAAAAAGAGGTCAACTTGAAATTCATTGGGTAGTTTTTCTACCAATGTACTATGGTTAATTAAATCAAAAGCTTTTAGCAAGTCCACTGCTATAATAGTGATCCAGGTATTGGGTATCTCAAGTGTACTTCATATTGTGTTCATAAGGTGCGTCATTGGCGCTTTACTGAAAACCAATTTTATGACAAATATATTCTTTTGTACTTAATATTGAAAATAAACATTACAATTATAGTAAAATTTAAACTGGTGAGCTTTCATTAATTAATATCATTATAAATCAAATATTCAGTTTAATTTATTAGTTCTAAAGTTGTTCGAGACGAATATAGTTTCACTACAAACAAGAGCCTGGATACTGCCCCCTTCCTTAACTGTAAATAAAAACCAAAAGCCTACTGCGTCATTGGCGCTTCACTGAAAACGAATTATATTAAAAATATTTTATTTTCCAGTTCTTACAGCATTGAAAATAAAAATAAAAATAGAGTGAAATAAATTCTTGAACTGATGGATCTTTAACCACTAATATCATTATATATCAAATATACAATTTGATGTTGTTAATACTTTCCAAGACTGTTCAATACACATATAGTTTTCAGTAAAGCGCCAATGACGCAGTAGGTTTTAGACTTTTACAGTGAGAGAAGGAGGCGACGCCCAAACTCTTGTTTGTAGTGATTTTTGTTCGTTTCAAGCTTGATTTGTATCCCTGTGTTATATAATTATCTAATTATATATACAGTGATTTGTATATTCAATTTAAGTTTCACTAGTTTTTAAATTTATTTATTCATTTATATTAATATCTATTGTATGTTTGTTTGCATCGATTGTTTATTTAATTTCAATTCATTTTAAGCTTGATTTTCATATTCAATCTAAGCATTATTCGCTTTAAGATCTATTTATTCGTTTATGGTATTACTTGTATGTTTTTTCCTATGATTGTTTATTTAATTTCTGTTCCTTTTGTGTTTTATTTATTCTTTAATAGTAATTTCTGTTTTTTTTTTAGTTTCAATTTTAACAGGTATTTGTATCTGCTGAGCTTAAGTTTAAAATGGCCTTTAGTTTTCTTTGAAAACCTTATTTTTCGGGAAGTTTTTTTTAAAATTAATTTTTGTTCGTTTTTGATTGCAAAAAGTTTCCAGTTTTTAAAAATTCCTAATTTCAAAATCGAACTTAAAAAAAAAAATGTTCATCAAAGTATCAAAACTGGCATCAAAGTAACAATATCAAAATGAAAAAAAAAGTTTGCCACCTTTAAAATGAGCCCCCTTTGAAGTTTATACGATGACCCCTTCTATATGAAGTGTCTCTGAGGAAAAAATGAATGGACTGTGGGGGGAGGCTAGCTGCCCTCCGATCACTTTTAAGTCTTAAAAAGTGAATTACAACTTTACATTTCCAATCAAATGAGCCCTCTATGAAGTTTATGCGAATATACCTTCCATAAACACCATGTGTACCCCGAGGGCAAAACTTACAACGCTTACCTCCGAGCCCGGGAGGGTTGGGTCGAGGCAGGAACTTTCGTGATCTGAACCTTGAACTATTTTTAACAAAATATTTATCTCAAAATTTTTATCTGATGCATTTAGGGCGTGGAGGGGAGGGGGGCTAGTTGCCCTTCGATCTCTTTTGACTCTTAAGAAGTGAACAAGAACTTTCAATTTCCAATCAAATGGACCGTCTCCAAAGTTTATAGGAGCATCCCTTCCATAAAAATGATATATACCCCCATAGCATTACTTACAATGCCTGCCTTCGGGACCTGGAGGGTTGCGTCGACACAGGACGTTTTTCTTATCTGACCTTTGAACTATTTTTAATTAAATGGCTATTTTAAAAATTTTATCGGATAGGCCTGGGAAAAAAGGATGTGTGGGGCGGGGGGGGGGCTAGTTACCCTCGGATATCTTTTGACTCTTAAAAAGTGAACTAGAACTTTGAATTTCCAATCACAAGAGCCCTCTCTGAAGTTTATACGAGCATCCCTTTCATAAGAACCATACACGCCCCTAGGACAACACTTACAACGCCTACCCCCTGGGCCCTGGGGGAGTTGTATTGACACCGGCGTTTTTGTTATCTATTGTTTTAACAATTTTTTTAAAAACTGGTTATCTCAAAATTTGAAGCGGATGGGTTTGGAGAAAAAAGAGCATGAGGCGAAAAGAGGGGGGGGGGGGGGTAGTTGTCCTTAAATCTCTTGACTCTTGACTTTTTCTCTTGACTTTTAAAGAATGATTTAGAACTTTCAGTTTCCAATCAAATGAGCCCTCTATGAAGTTTATACAAGCATCCCTTTCATAAGAACCATACATGTCCTTAGGGCATAACTTAGAACGGCTTCTCCCGGGCCCTGGGGGGTTGTATTGACACTGGAGTTTTCTCTTGTCCGACCTTTGAACTATTTTTTTTAACAAAATGTCTATCTCAAAATTTTCATCAGATGGGTTTGGAAAATGAAGGTGTGGGGGGGGGGGGCTAGTTGCCCTTGGATCTCTTTTGACTATTAAAAATTGAACTCGAACTTTCAATTTCCAATCAAATGAGCCCTCTCTGAAGTTTATACAAGTATTATATTTTCTTTTCTTCTCCTTCATATGTGAGTAAGTGATCATTTTAAATTTTCTTTTGTTTTTTATCCTTGAGTATGTAATTCATATGTCTTCCCTCTTTGTACAGGCCAATGAGCCTTTGAGGGATTTATAACATCTAATATTGTATGTGTATTTAATGAAGAATAAAACTTATCTTGTCTTATCTTATCCCTTTCATAAGAAATATATATACCCCAGGTCATAACTTATAACGCATACCCCCAGGCCCTGTGGGGTTGTTTCGACACCTGAGTTTTTGTTATCTGACTTTTGAACATCTTAAAGTCAGATTAACAGTAATCTGAATTTTAACTTAATGGCTATCTCAAAATTTTTGTCGGATGCATTCGGGAAAAAAGGGGCGTGGGGAGGGGGGCTAGTTGCCCTTAAATCTCTTTTGACTCTAAAAACTGAACTAAAACTTTGAATATCCAATCAAATTAGCCGTCTCTGAAGTTTTTACAAGCATCCCTTCCATAAGAACCATATATTCCCCCAGGGCATAACTTACAACACCTGTCTTCGGGGCCTGGGGGGCTGTATTGACCCTGGAGTTTTCCTTACATGGTCATTGAACTATTTTTAAAAGAATGGCCATCTCAAAGTCCTTATCAGAGGGGTTTGAGAAAAAAAGGGCGAGGAGGGGGGGGGCAGTTGTCCTCCAATCTCTTTTGACTCTTAAAAAGTGAACTAGAACTTTCAGTTTCCAATCAAAAAATCCCTCTTTGAAGTTTATATGAGCATCCCTTCCATAAGAACCATATATGCCCCCAGGCCATAACTTTTAACGCCTGCCCCCGGGTCCTGGGGGTTGTGTCAACACCGAAGTTTTGGTTATATGAACTTTGAACTATTTTTAACAAAATAGCTATCTCAAAATTTTTATCGGATACATTTAGGGAAAAAGAGCGCAGGGGGGGGGGGGGTTGGTTACCCTTTGATATCTTCTGACGCTTAAAAAGGGAACTAGAACTTTCAATTTCCAATCAAATGAGCCCTCTCTGAAGTTTATACGTGCATGTCTTCCATAAGAACCATATATACCCCCAGGGCATAACTTATAACCCTTGCCCTGAAGACCTTGGCGAGGGGGGTCATTCTCAAAGAATATAATTTCCAGAACTTTCAACTACCTTGAACAAAATGGCTATCTCAAAATTTTGATTGGATGTGTTTGGGGATATGGTGGGCGTGGGGGGGGGGGGTGTTAGTGTTGGTTGCCTTCCAATCACTTTCGACTATTAAAAAGGGCACTAGCCATTTAAATTACCAATCAAATGAGCCCTTTTTGAAGTTTATTCGACAACACTTTCTATAAAAAGCTTATATGCCCCCAGGGCATAACTTAAAATCCTTGCCCTGAGGTCTGTGGGGGGATTGTCCTGCTCAAAAACATAATTTCTATCTGGAAATCAACCACGTAGAACAAAATGGCTATCTCAAAATTTTGATTGGATGTGTTTGGGGAAATAGTGGGCATGAAATGGGTGTTCGTTCCCTTTCAATCATTTTTAACCCTTAAAAACGGCACTAGAACTCTCGATTTCTAATCGAATGAGCCCCCTTTGATGTTTTTATGATGACCCCTTCCATATGAAGTGCCTCTGGGAAAAAATGAATAAATAAATAATAATAAAGCATTGAAGCCGTATGGCCTTTACTATAGGCAACGCTATAGCGTTGCCTCTGATTTCCAAATATCATTGTTACCTCTCTGTCAATGAGCCATCTCTTATCCATAATTGCCTTAGATAAGGCCCTAATATTTCATTTTTATGTTGAATCTAAGGATGCCGTCATTTTTGTTGTTAAAAGGAAAATCTGCATTCTCAACAAGATAAATTTATTCTTTTCTTAGTAAGAATTAATTAATTACCCAATATTAGGTAGATTCTCTAGCCTATAATAGAGAAACAAACAGCTATTATGAGGGCTCAAAATAAGATTTGCAAAGGAGCCAATTAGTAGGCTATGTTTGAAAAAAAAACTAAAAGAATGTAAAACCCATAAACTTATTGTGAACTAATTGAGCATTTTAATTTGCTATTGATGGGTAAGGAATAACAAAGTCATAGCTTATTGATCTCTTGGACCTGAATCTACTCTGAAATTGCACTAGGCTAGGAACAACTTTGTATAGACACAGTAGTCTACAACAATTGTTAAATACTTTGTGGTTCTACTTTCACAAGGGAAAACTAGGGAATTCTGGAAACTGATTTAAAACATTGTAAAACAGCCTATTTAGTTGTATTAGGCTCTTCTTAAATGCATTTTACTTCACTTTACCCACCCCCTATAAACAAATATATAACCCAAATTATAAATTCTTACGCCTACTGTATTTTTAACAGAAAAACACTTTTATTCTAAGTAATTTAACAATAGGCCTTGGCTATACAAGCAGCAGGAAGAAGAGAAATATAATCAAAAACAAAATGAGTATATATAATTTGGGCTATGCATGATAGCTACGCAAAATGTGTTAGCTATAATTATTCTGCATACTATATTATGAATAAAGAATTGTTTTCTGACTTCACACTGTCAAAATACTTTACCTCAACCCCGGATGTGCAAATATAGCTATAGAATACATGTCTCATATTCCAAAATTAGAAATAATTTGTATTCTAGGAAAATACCACTATGGTAGTGCTTTCAATTTATGTATCGTTAAGGACATTGGAGAAATTTTATCCTACTTCTTCTTGTCCACTGAAAATGATTGTCAATGAACAGAATAGTACTTTATTATCAAGCAAACTCTCACAACATAAAAAACTGCCGAACTTGTTGCCTTCAGTCAGCTAGCCTACATTGTGTACAAAAAAAAAAAAAAAAAAAAAAAAAAAAAAAAAAACAAGCTTAAGTACATAAGTGCAATACTAAAACATAGACTACAGTGATGAACCAAACTGGCCTGTCAAATAAAATAAGTACAATGAATAAAATGAATAAAAATGAGTACTTAAGTACACAAACATAAGTACATAAGTAAAATGTAAGTAAAATAAGTAAAAGTGAGTGAAATAAGTAAAATGAATAAAAACGAGGACATAAGTAAAAACATAAGTACATTATAAAAAACATTTAGCAATGAATCCAACTGGCCTGTCAAATAAAAATGAAACAAAAAAAACTAACACATTAACAATACACATGAGACATTAATGTGATTAATTAAAAATCTTATTCCACAAAATAAAATAAAACTCAAAAACAAAAATAAATATAACCCAAAACAAACAGAAATTAAATAAACAATAGAGTCAAACTCAAAACGAGCAGATATGAATAGGGTTCTAAACCCTTATTCTTTCTAAAAGCCAGAATATAATTTATACTTAACTGAAAAAATTCAAATGAATTTACTGAAAAAAATGTGCATTGTCAGTTTAATATACATATGTTAATATCTATTCCCTAAAATCTTAATTCATTTTTAATTTATTAAAGTTATAAAAATGAAAACAATTAAAAGAATTTTTTCAGTAAAGTACAAATTATATTCTGGCTTTTAGAAAGCGTAGAGGTTAGAACCCTACTAAAACCTTAAATACCCCTTGGGTATAACTTACAACCCTTGCCCCTAATCTCTGGAGTTTGTTTCAACCCCAAAAGCCTTGTTATATGACATTTAGACTATTTTGAATAGAATGGCAATCTCAAAATTTATATTAGATGCATTTTGGGACAATAAGACGTGTAGGCCTATGTGTGTTTGTGGGGGGGGGGGAGGGGAGTAGCTTCCATCTAGTCAATTTGACTCTGAAAAAGAGCACTGGAGCATCTGATTACCAATCAATGAGCCCCCTCTGAAGTTTATATGACCACAAAAACCTTATATGCCCCCAGGGCATAACTTACAACCCTTGCTCTGATGGCTGGGGGGAATTCGTAAACCTTAGAAATAATTTCCAGACCTTTCAAATACGTTGAACAAAATGACTATCTCAAAATTTTGATTGGAAGTGTTAGGGGAAATAATGGGCGTGGAGGGGGGGGGGGTGGGCATATGCCCTCTGATCACTTTTGACTAATAAAAAAGGCACTAATCCTCTCAATTTACAATCGAATGAACCCCTATTGAAGCTTCAACAACAAAACTTTATACAAAACCCTTACATGCCCTAAGGGCAAAACTTATGACCCTTGTCCTGAGGGCTATGGCGAGAGGGCTGTCATCATCAAAGACATAATTTTCAGACCTCTCAACGATTTTGAACAAAATAGCCATATCAAAATGTTGATCAAAAATGTTTAGGGAAATGACGGACGTGGGGGGGGGTTCCCTCTGATTACTTTCGACTATTAAAAAGGGCATTAGCCATCTCAATTTCCAATTGAATGATCCCTTTTTGAAATTTTTACGGCACCGCGTTCATAAAAACCTTATATACCCCCAGGACATAACTTACAATCTTAACTCAGAGGGCTGTGGGGGGGGGGGTGTCATACTCAAAGACATAATTTCCAGACCCTTCACCTACATTCAACAAAATTGCTATATCAAAATGTTAATTGGAACTGTCTGGGGAAATGATGGGCGTGGTGGGGGGGGGCATTAGCCCTCTGATCACTTTTGACTACTAATAAGGGCACTAACCCTCTCAATTCCCAACTGATTGAGCACTTTTTGAAGTTTCTGTGACAACGCTTTCTATAAAACCTTATATGCCCCCAGGGCATAACTTAAAATTTTTGCCCTGGGGGCTGTGGGGGGTTTGTCATCCTCAAAGACATAATTTCCAGACCTTTCAACTACATTGAACAAAATTACTATCTCAAAATTTTGATTGAATGTGTTTGGGAAAATGGTGGGCATGAGAGGGGGGTAGTTGCCCTCTGATCACTTTTTGATTATTAAAAAGGGCACTAATACTTTCACTCTCCAATCGAATGAGCCATTTTTGACGTCTCAAAATTTTGATTGGATGTTTGGGGAAATGGTGGGAGTGAAAGGGGGGGGGGGGGTAGTTGTCCTCCAATCACTTTTGACTATTCAAAAGGGCACTAGCCCTTTCAATTTCCAATGGAATGAGCCCTTTTTGAAGTTTCTACAAAAATGCTATCAATAAAAACTTATATGCACCCAGGGCACAACATACAACCCTTGCCCTGAGGGACAGGGGCATCCTGAGGCTCATTTTACTGGCTGGGGGAGGGGGCGATCTTTGTAAATTTTACCAAATTGCTACCTGATTTATGCCAAATTTTCTGCAGAAATCAATAATTTTGCAAAATTTCGGCCGATTTTGCAAAATTTCAGCTGAAATTTTCGTCTTTGGCAAAAATTTTACCGAATTCCAAAAATGTTGCGGGGGGGGGCGCGCCACTCCCCCCCCCCCCGGGCCGTCCCTGCGGAGGGGTGTGGGGGGTTTGTCATCCTCAAAGACATGATTTCAAAAACATTCAACTATGTTGAACAAAATGGCTATCTCAAAATTTGATTGGATGTTTTTGGGGAAATGGTGGGTGTGAGAGGGGAGTTAGTTGCTCTACAATCACTTTTGACTATTAAAAAGGGCACTACCCCTTTGAATTTCCAATCAAATGAGCCCTTTTTGAAGTTTCTACAACAACATTATCAATAAAAACCTTATAAGCCCACAGGGCAAAACTTACAGCCTTTGCCCTGAGGGGGGTTAACATCCTCAAAGACCTAATCTCCAGAAATTTCAACTATATTGAACAAAATGGATGTATCAAAGTTTTGATTGCGTGTCTGGGGAAAAAAATGGGCGTGAGAGGGGAGTTAAATGCCCTCCAATCACTTTCAACTATTAAAAAGGGCACTAGCCCTTTCAATTTCCAATCAAATGAGCCCTTTTTGAAGTTTTTATGACAATGCTTTCTATAAAAACAATATATTCCCCCAGCGGATAACTTAAAACCATTCCCCTGAGGGCTGGGGGGGGTGTCATCCTCAAAGACCTAATTTCCAGAAATTTCAATTATGTTTTGATCAAAATGTCTATCTCAAAATTTTGATTGTGTGTCTGGGGAAAAGGTGGGTTTGAGAGGCGAGTTAGTTGCCCTCCAATCACTTTCAACAATTAAAAAGAGCACTAGCACTTTCAATTTCCAATCCAATGAGCACTTTTTGAAGTTTTTATGACAATGCTTTCTATAAAACCTTATATGCTCCCAGGGCATAACTTACAACCCTTGCCCTGAGGGCTAGGGGTTGTCATCCTCAAAGACCTAATTTCCAGAACTTTCAATTATGTTTAACAAAATGGCTATCTCAAAATTTTGAGTGGACGTTTTTGGGGAAATGGTGGGCATAAGAGGGGAGTTAGTTGCCCTCCAATCACTTTCAACTATTAAAAAGGGCACTAGTCCTTTCAATTTTCAATCAAATAAGCACTTTTTGAAGTTTCTACGACAAGGCTTTCTATAAAACCTTATATGCTCCCAGGGCATAACTTACAACCCTTGCCCTGAGGGCTAGGGGTTGTCATCCTCAAAGACCTAATTTCCAGAACTTTCAATTATGTTGAACAAAATGTCTATCTCAAAATTTTGATTGGACGTATTTGAGGAAACGGTGGGGATGAGAGGGGAGTTAGTTGCCCTCCAATCACTTTCAACTATTAAAAAGGGCACTAGCCCTTTTAATTTCCAATCAAATGAGCCCTTTTTGAAGTTTTTATGACAATGCTTTCTATAAAAACCTTATATGCCCCCAGGGCATAACTTACAACCCGTGCCCTGAGGGCTGGGGGGGGTGTCATACTCAAAGACCTAATTTCCAGAAATTTCAATTATGTTTTGATCAAAATGTCTATCTCAAAATTTTGATTGTGTGTCTGGGGAAATGGTGGGTGTGAGAGGCGAGTTAGTTGCCCTCCAATCACTTTGAACAATTAAAAAGAGCACTAGCCCTTTCAATTTCCAATCCAATGAACACTTTTTGAAGTTTTTATGACAATGCTTTCTATAAAACCTTATATGCTCCCAGGGCATAACTTACAACCCTTGCCCTGAGGGCTAAGGGTTGTCATTAACAAAAACCTAATTTCCAGAACTTTCAATTATGTTGAACAAAATGTCTATCTCAAAATTTTGATTGGACGTTTTTGGAGAAATGGTGGGCATAAGAGGGGAGTTAGTTGCCCTCCAATCACTTTCAACTATTGAAAAGTGCACTAGCCTTTTGAATTTCCAATCAAATGAGCACTTTTTGAAGTTTCTACAACAATGCTTTCTATAAAAACCTTATATACCCCGAGGGCATAACTCTCAACCCTTGCCCTTAGTTCTGTAGGGGGAGTGTCCTCCTCAAATACATAATTTCCAGATCTTTCAACTACATTGAACAAAATGGCTATCTCAAAATTTTGATTGGAAGTGTTTAGGGAAATGCTGGGTGTGGAAGGGATGCCAGTTGCCTTCCAATCACATTTGGCTATTAAAAAAGGCACAAGCCCTTTGAATTTCCAATTGAATGAGCCCTTTTTGAAGTTTCTACAACAACTAATTTGGTATGAAGTGGCCTGGTCTAATAGAAACAAACAAACCTAAAAAAATAAATAAATAATACATTGTGCCAACATTGTTCTTTACTTAGGCAGCACTATAGCAGACTAAGATACATTACAATTTTCATTTATTTATTATTTCAACAAATGCTGGCACAAAGCTCTTTCTGTAATGCTCAGTTCCTCCATTAATAGGATTTAAAACTGGGATTTTTGTGCTTTTGATTGAGGTAAATGGGGCTTTGGAGGGCAATAAGGGGCTAGCAGCATAGATTGAAAGCATAGGTCATGATACAGATTATTTCCAAAATTGATACAAAGAGTAATTATATACTACATAGTATATTGGCACTATATATTCCATATAGTATGTTAATATATACTATATATATTTATATAGTAGTGGGTAAGTATTTTGGTATTTCAGTAAAAACAATATTAGAAATATCCAGGTAATCTAGCACTTTGTTTGAAGTAAAATAGAATCAAGTTGCCATGGCTAATTGAAGAAAAATCTAAGAAAGATAGTTTGAGCAAGAGGCATAAGCCTTTTTCATAATTGTATAAACAATAATGTAATTTCTCTTGTAGTCTATCATCCTCCATCTATAATACTAGGACAGAACTAAGGTAGATGGTCATGGAACAAGGGTAATTTAAATAGTCCAGCATATCCAATCCATGCACTGGTGATATGTTTTGTGTAGTATGTGAGAAAAATGGTCACACATGCTACAGCATAAATTGTCCTGTTGCTAAACAGAAGCCGACCTCTTCTAGGCTATGACCAAGCAGCCCCCAACATCACATAGTCTGATATTTTGGAATATCAATGGGAACTTCATAAACAGATCCACCTTCATCCTTGATTTTCTTTGTGAGTGCAACATAATATGCCTGCTAGAGCATTTTACTATGGAGCAGGGCATAAACTTGTTGAATCTTTCACCTTGTCATAGTGTTTATTCTGTGCCTGCAAAGCAAACAAAAGATTGTGGTTGTCCTTCAGGTGGTTTAGTAATGTATGCTTGATTAAACCTAAGCTCTGACCTTTTGAATTTGGAGGATTACTACCTTGCTGTTAGAGTAAACAACATGGCTATAATTAATGTTTATGTTCCCAATGACTACTGGGATGACAAATTGGAACGTAGCTTTGCAATTAGTGTGTCTAAACTTTCTAAATGCCTGGAAAAAGCTCGTCAAGGAAACCTTCATTGTATTATAGTTGGTGATTTCAACTGCAAACTGGAATTTGATGACCACATGGTGTCAAATTGCAGAAGTATTTTACTTGGCATTATGAGTGATGATCTTTGCATCAGAGCAAAAAGTGAAAAATACACACACATTCATAACTCTGGAAGTATGTCCAACTTAGACCATGTTGTAGCATGCCAATCTGTTAATATTCCCTCTGTGCTTGTTATGGATAATAACTTTACGTCTGACCATCTCCCACTCAAGTTCAGAGTATATTTCCTGCAGGCTCAGTTACCACAAGATATGGACAGCGCCGAGTCGCGTAAAAGGTGGATTAAGGTACCAAATTGGTCTAGGGTTAATGTTCAAAAATTTTATGAGTTGTGTGATGTAATCCTGAACAAAATCCATGTGCCCTATGAACTACTTTGTAAGTCAAATAGGGCAAAATTTTGGTTGAAAATTTGGAGAGACTGTGGCTCTCCTAGGTCTGGTATTGTAAATCAGATAAGATTGCAGACTAAAAAACGGTTCACAAATGAACTTGTCAAACGTAGGAGCTCAATTCAGTCAGTTTATTCTGATAAAGTTCTTAGTGATCCAAATAAGCTTTGAAAAATGGTGCTAAAACCACAGAGTAATTGCCTTAATAATATATCGGATTATGACATCCCTGAATCAACTTGGGTCAAATATTATGAGAACATGTTCTCTGCCCCTGAAAACTACCTTGTGGATTATTATAAGTGTGAGTTAGACTCTTTCTTAGCTAGTTTGTCTAATTCTGATGGTGTGGTTTCACTAGAGTGTGTAATGAATGCTATTAATTGCCTTAAGATAAAGAAATCCAGGGGTTCAGATAATATTTCCATGTCAAAATATGTAGTCAATTATTCCTTCATCATATTACACTGTAATTTCAAATGATTTCATCACCAGAATAGTTCTGTCATCTTTTTGTATTGGGGCTTTAACTCTGATCCCAAAGAAAGGTAAACCTCATCAGGAATGTTCTTCTTTTTGGCCAATTAAATAAAAAAAAACAAGTTTTTTTAACTGAAAGTAAGGAACGACGTTAAAACTTAAAACGAACAGAAATTATTCCGTATATGAAGGGGGCTGTTCCCTCCTCAACGCCTCGCTCTTTACGGTAAAGTTTTTTTATTGTTTAAAAAAATAGAGTTGTGAGAAAGTCAAACTTTAGCGTAAAGAGCGAGGCGTTGAGGAGGGGACAGCCCCCTTCATATACGGAATAATTTATGTTCGTTTTAAGTTTTAATGTCGCTCCTTACTTTCAGTTAAAAAACTTGTTTTTTTTATTTAATTTTTGAACGTTTTTGAATTAATGCAGGTTTTGATTTTGGCTCACCGTACATGAATAATTAAAACAAAATTTGCATATTATATTTGGTTAAATGGCTTTCTCGAAACTTGTTTAATTTTATTTACGAACGTTTTTATTAGTAATAAATATACATAACTTAGAATTAACTGACGTAACGAACTTCTATATTCATAAATTTTTAACACATATATTAGGGGGTTCGCCGCCTAGTCAATACCCTGCTCTTTAAACTATAGTTCGAATTTTTTTTCCAGTTCTTTAAAAATGACCTCTTAATCACAATCAGTTGATCAGTTGAAAAACTTGTTTTTTTTTATTTAATTCCTGATCTTTTTCTTTAATAATGCTGGGAAATCCGGCGCCCCCTTCATAGCAATGTCCCTTCCCCCATGAAAACTTCCTTCATGGATATATCCTTCCATATAACCCCCGACCCTCTCCTTCCCCCACCTACCAGACAAAATTTCCTCTGAAAAAGTCTGTATACTTCCCAATAACCAATACTATATGTTAACATTGAGTAAAGTTCATAACTTTCAGCCCTCCCCCTGGGGACTTTGGGGGATCAAAACATCCTAAAAGACATTTTTATCATATTTTCGACTATGCTAAACAAAATGGCTATCTCAAAATTTTAATCGGGTGACTTTGGGGAAAAAATGAGCGTGGGAGGGGGCCAAGTTGCCCTCCAATTTTTTTGGTCACTATAAAAGGGCACTAGAACTTTTAATTTCTGTTCCAATGAGCCCTCCCACGATATTCTAGGACCACTGGGTCGATACGATCACCCTTGGGAAAAAAAAAAAACAAACACATACATATGCATCTGTGATCTTTCTTCTTGCAAAAAATGCAAAGTTCCACATTTTTCTATATAGGAGCATGAACCTCTATAGTATGGTGTCTTGATATGGGGAATATGATGGTGGGATTTTGATTACGGTTTTATAGCTTTTAGGGGGTCTTTCCCCCTTTTTTCGAAAATCAGCCAAATTTTCTCAGGCGCGTAAATTTTGATGGGTAAGATTAAACTCAATGAAACTTATATATTTGAAATCAGAATTAAAATCTGATTCTTTTGATGTATCTATTGGTATCAAAATCCCGTTTTTTAGAGTTTCGGTTACCATTGAGCCAGGTCACTCCTTACTTACAATTCGTTACCACGAACTGTTTGATCATGGTTTTGACAACCTTGTATAAAATATTTGAGCTTTTGATAATTAATGAAGTCTGAAATAGGTGTTATAGCCCAGAATCACAGTTTGGATTCCAGCTGCATCTGGGTTGTTGCCACACAGTGTCTGCCATAGCATATATTCTCATTGATGCCAAGAAAACTGGAGAAAATTTGGCTCTTGTGGTGTATGATGTTCAACGTGCCTTTTAGTCTTTGATTCATGATGAGTTGATATTGGATATGGGATTGCATGGTGTAAAAAAAGGAACCCTTCTTCTTTTAAAAGATATGTATGCAAATCTGAAAGCCAAACTTAAGCTCTTGCTTCAGCATCCAGATCATAAAATAAAAAATAATCCTGTTGTCCCAGTTAAAAAAGGGGCAATAACTTCACCTACTGCTATTAATAATACAATAATCCAAGGGCAAGAGCAATATAAAACAACTTGTGTCCTGCAATGTATTGATGTTTCATTAAGATCATACGCAGATGATATATTTAATTCAAGTTGCACTATTTTGGGTATAGAGGAAAACTTTAACATCCTCCAGAATGATTATAAGCAGTTTAGATTAGAATTTAATGCAGAAAAGTCGGAAATCCTACTTTTTAATTGGAAATCAGTCCCTGATGGTTTTATGATTGCTCTTGGAAATACAAATGTTAAGCCAGTCCAATTCATTACTTACCTTGGCCTTCCTATTGGTTCAACTCTAAAAGCAACCTGTCAACCTGTCAAAACAGAAGCAAATTGGTTTTGCATATAGTAAAATTGTTTCAAATAATTTGAGATTCAACAGAAAGGTTCTAGCTTGCCTTTATAATGCAATTGCACTCCCCCATTTTTTGTATTTGAGTCCTTTTTGAGAATTTTTCCCTGAGTGCCATAAACATAAACTTTGATCTGTTTTCTTTAAGTATGCTAAGTTTCTACTTTGTTTCCTGCTTTGGTCCCAAAATTCTTTTCTTATTAGGAATTATTAATATAGCAGACCCAACTTCAGGCATCCTTAATCAGATCTTAAAGTTCAATAATAATGTTAAAAGCCATCTGTGGTTTAAAATCCTCTGCCAGTAGAACTCATGTGTTTTTGTTTCCTCTATGGTTTGACCAGTCTTTTCCTGCTAGTGAGTATTTTATTGTGTCTAGAACTTGTACTCCTATGTATTTTGTTTTTGTTGTATATATTTGTCTTGTTTATCTTTTTCTTGTATTTTTGTGTACTCTGTCTCTTTTGTTTGATTTTGACAGATAATAAAATATTATTATTATTATATTATAGTCTATGAATTTCCATGAGCTCTTCAAAAGCAATTTTAGACCCCAAATAAAAGGTTTTCAGCAATTTATGACAGACCATGTCCACAGGACTCTAAGACAATTGGGCAACTAAGATTGTATTTTATTATATGAAGTTTGCCTACCAAAATAGCCTACTGAAATTGCAATCAGATTATTAAGATTTTTGGGTTGTCAGTTCTAAGAAAAGATCAGTTTTTGGGTATTTCAGCAAAAAAAAAAATATCCATGTAATCAGGCACTAATTTGAAGTAAAAGCAAAAGCAAATTTTTCTATGACAAACAAAGCTTTGTCTACTGCTAGAGATTACAAATTAAATTCCATGACAAGTCAAATTCAGACATTTTCCTACAAATTTGACACTAGTTGATGCCAAAATTTTGAATTGTAAAATTCAGTGCTATTTGACAGCATTAGTTGACAGCATTAAAAAAATGCACACTTAATTGAAACAGTAGGAAAATGGTTTATATTTGAGTTGCCTAATAAATGGAGTTTGAATTATTATAAATAAGTATTTCTGGAATATATTACTCTTGAACAACTTATTTATAAACTAGTGATATGTTTTTAACCACTTTTCAATAGCTTTACTTGTTTTGATAGCTTCTTTGTGTGGTTACAAAAATGAAATATCTTCAGGGCCCTTCTAAGGGCTCTAGAAGCAATTACTGAATTAAGAAAGATCATTAAAAAGCCATCAAATAACATTTTCACTTTCATCCTATCTAAATTACAATAGCCAACAACAAATTTACCTAAATATACAGTACAAATATATACTTGTTTTGTCTTGTCTTGCACTAAGCTGAAAGAAACTAGTGAAAGAAATCTGTTTACAGTGTGTCAACAGATGAACAACTTGGGTTGGTGCTATATTGGTAAACTTTTACCAAATCATGTTATTGACTTATGAATAAAGTAAACATACCACTCAATGCCTTTTTTTATGCTCTTTCCAAATATAATAGTCATTTTTGTTAGAAATGAATTTTACCCCCATCCCTATAAATACCAATTTAGGGTATATATTTGCAAATAAGGGGGGTGGGGGTGTATTTAAAACTTACCTCCCATATACATCAGAAATAAAATTTATCTCCACCCTCCTAATGAGCAAACATATAACCTGAATTGGTATATATATATATATATATATATATATATATATATATATATATATATATATATATATATATATATATATATATATATATATATATATATATATATATATATATATATATATATATATATATATATATATATTATATATATATATATATATATATATATATATATATATATATATATATATATATATATATATTATATATATATATATATATATATATATATATATATATATATATATATATATATATATATATATATATATATATATATATATATATTTTATATATATATATATATAGCCTAGGGGTGGGGGTAAAATTCCATTTCTGACAAAAATGATTATTTTATTTGAAGAGCATTAAAAAAGGCATCAAGTGGTGTATTTACTTTATTCATAAGTCAATAATATGATTTGGTAAAAATTTACCAGTATATCATACAAATAGCCTAGGCCTACCCATCTGTCTATTAGGAGGTGGGTTAAGCAAAGCACATTTAGGAATGAAATAAGTAAATGCTTTATGATTATTTGATGTTGTTTTCAGATTTTTTTTTTGTGTTTCCCCAATAGAGAATAGAACCACCAAATATTTAACACAGCATGATTAGGCTAGCCTATAATAGCCTCTATTCGTATACATACACTTCTTCTATGATATTTAACCAAGATTTATGTAGGAATATGCTTATACCTGTGCTTTTCCAGGACCTCAAGCGTCAATTCTTCTCATGTTTGCGATTGTGGCTCATTTCATCCTTTCACTCCAACCTTCTGTTTCACTTTAAAAAACCATATTTTCTTCTGATTCTTCAAGATAGAAATCAGTGTTAACAAGGTGACTAGCTGCCGACGTCTCCAGTGAGTGCAAATCAAGGCCCAGAAAGAGTGATTCTCGCTCAAAATGAGTGCATGTCAAAAAATTTGCGCAGCCCTTCTCACTTTTTTGATCCCTCACGTGTCTTTTACAAATACAAATTAGTTATAGTTTCAGACTTGTAGGGAAAATACACGTAGCTTTCACCCTTTGCAAAACATGTCATATGTTAAATCTTTTAAGCCATAGAAATAAGAAGAGGGTAGAAATAATGGTCCTGCAATAGACACTTGCGCCGTGCTTGTTTTATTTTCGGCGGTGAGTCACTGATGCTTAGGAAAACGGTGGCACGCCACTGGTTAATGCCTATTATACTCATTAGGAAAGAACATAGTATCTGTTCAAAATACCCTGAACGACATATCGTTCAAATCCGAAGAGACAGTCAAGTCTTTTAAAGTCAATTGGAAATCAAAAAGCACATGACAGAATAATGACCCTTGTTCGTCTTTGCAACAAGTTCTCTTCGTATTTTAATTTCCGAGAGAAATTTTTCCTTCAAATCATGGGCCTATCCATGGCCAATGTTTTATCTCCTTATTTGGGCAATTTTTACATGGATTTCGTGGAACAATCTGCTTTGAATAATTGCCACTTATAACACTCTATCTGGTTTCCTTTCGTTACTTATATCCTTTCTGTTTAGGGGCATGGACAAGACTCTCTTAGGGATTCTTTGGCAGATTTAAACTCTTTTAATTCGAATCTCCAGTTCAAAGCGGAACTAGAGGATTCAGAAAAGCTGATTTTCTTGGATGTTTTGATTATGAAAAATACAGTTAGCCTTGAATTTTCTATATACATATAGCCTACCCATGATCATCGGTGTCTACATTTCTCGTCAAATCACCCCCTCTTCTGTGAAAAGAGGGGTAATAATCTATTTAGTCGACAAAGTTTCAAAAATCTGTTCACTTAATCATGTAAATTTTGATTTAAATTATATCAAAAGCATTCTATTCTGCATTGGCTGCCCAATAAACGTTATTAAAAATATCATAATTGGACGATTAAAAAAGATATAACTAGATAATAAGGAGCCCGTCCCCTTGATTCAGTTATTCCAGCAATTGAGAAAAAAACTTTAACCACTTTACCATACATTTCAAAACTTAGCGATACACTTGAAAATTTTTTAAATAAACACAATGTCTCTGTCTCTTTCAAAATTGAACAAAAAGTTGAACATTTTTTCAACTCAGGAAAATATAAAACTGACCATGTACTTGGTAGTGATGTCTACAGATTCCCGTGTTCATGAGGGAAATTTTACATTGGTAGGACCCATCAACAACTTAATGAACGTTTGCATGAACACAAACTTTCAATAGATAAGTTTCTGAGATTGGAAAATAAAAATAAGAACTTTGATTCCGCTTTGGCCCTGCATATATTCAAAAATCCTACACATCTTGTTCTTTTTGAGGAGACAACTTTAATATCTACTGTAAATGGCCTACCGCAATCTTTTAAAGAGGTAATTGAGATAAAAAATATATATAAAAAGAAATTTGGCTATAAATAGAGACATGGGAGATATTCCATTAAGTCCAATTTATAACAAGTTAATATCAAAAGACTCAGTTAATATTTGCACCCAGTCAAATTTAAGAGAACCTATTTGCATATCTAATGAAAACCGTAATTGCATACGAGTAAAAAGTATTGCAAGGTAAAACATTCTTGTTCAATCTCTTTGTTAAATCCTTTTTTCATTGATTTTGGCTAGGTCTTTCATTTAGCATCTGTTCGCATCTTGTCGATTAAACTCCAAAAGGTTAGATATTTGTTGTTTTCTTCTTTTTTGTTTAGCATGGAGGACGACATGGCGGAGGTCCTTGTCGAAATATTTGCTTGTTTTTCGTCTTTATGTTTTGCCACTGGCTGACAAAATCCTTGTTTTCTCACCCATTTTTTGTTTCCTTTTCATTTATTATTTCCTTTCCTCTCTTAGCTTCATATGTCATGTGTAGCCAGTGCAGGCTTAAATGTATTTACGTCTAGATTATGGGAGGCATTGGACCAATATTGTTTTATATTTGTTAAATTGTGTTGAAAAACATACAAATCTTATTTGTCAGTTCAATTTTTTAGAAAGTTGCAAAAGACATCGAATTCTTTCACCTTCTTTACTTTTACACCTACAATTAGGTACACAATCTGAAGGTCCGTTTACCCTGAAAATGGGTTTAAAAAATTTAACACATGTTTTAAAAGACCATAGATTCAAAAGATACGTCCTTAGTAATAAAATATTAAATTTCAAATTTTTATTATATCAGACTTTATCCGTTCAAGATTTTCACCAAATTTTATATATATCACAAAGGTCTTTCCGACCCGTTTTCCATTTAGCAAAAACTCGCTTATCGGAAAAAATTCTCAAAACTGAAATTTCATAATTTTTAACAAACACGGATTTCTCTTCCTTGATTTTGTCCTGGCCGTCCTTTGGAAAGTCTATCCTCTAAGGTTTTCACATCCAAGGAGCTAAGTATTCTTTCAAAAGGACCAAAGTTTGCAATGACTTAAACAACCGTAAATACATAAAAAATTATTACGGGCGTGGATTCTGCTATTTTTAGCTCTCATGGGGAGGTTGAAAATTCAGACCTACTCAGAGATGAAATTGTAAAGAGTATTCTTGATTACAGACCATCTTTGTCGTTTTCAAATCAGTCAAAAGAAGAAATTAAAATCCTCCGAAACTTAAAAAAAATACCTACACAGTAATTACAAGAACAGACAAAGGAAACAAAGTAGTACTTATGAATTCTGCAGATTATGAAATTATAGCAAATACCCTTTTAACGGATAAAAATACTTTAAAAAAAATAAAAAGTGATCCCACAGACAAATACACACAACAGTTGGGAAAAGAAATCGGAATTTTTAAAAGACAGCAGACGAATTACCCCTCAAATGTACAAAGAATTCTACCCCAAAGGATGTTCAGCCCCAAAATTTTATGGTCTGCCTAGAATCCATAAGAAAAATATTCTGTTACGTCCCATTGTAGAATGTTATACTTCTCCAGCTAGAAATGTAGGAAATTTCTTAGCCACCATTTTTAAGCCTCTTTTAAGCACAAAGAAATTTTACATAAAAAATTTCATACATCTTGTTGAGAAGTCAAAATTTCAAAGTACAACAGAGAAAACTATCTTATCTAATTTTGATGCAGTTTCTATGTACACTTAATGCGATTTCCATAAATATGAGCAGGCCTTAAAAATAAAATTAGAGGAGAATTCCGCTTGGTCAAATTACAAAATTTTGGAAATTCACAGAATAATGACGCTTGTTCGGCTTTGTAACAAGTTCTCTTCGTATTTTAAGTTCCGAGAAAAATTTTTCCTTCAAATCATAGGCCTATCCATGGGCACTGTTTTATCTCCTTATTTGGAGAATTTTTACATGGATTTAATAGAACAATCTGCTTTGAGTAGTTTCCACTTAAAACATTCTCTCTGGTTTTGTTTCGTTGATGATATCCTTTCTGTTTGGGAACAAGAACAAGACTCTTTTGGGGATTTCTTGGCACATTTAAACTCTTTTGATTCGAATCTTCAGTTCACTATGAACTAGAAGATTCAGGAAAGCTGCCTTTCTTGGATGTTTTGATTATAAGAAATACTCCTAGTCTTGAATGTTCTACGTTCAAAAGCCGATCGATAATGATCAACATCTACATTTATCGTCAAATCAACCCCCCCCTTCTGTAAAAAGAAGGGTTATAATATCTTTAGTAGACAGAGTTTTAAAAATCTGTTCAATTAATCATGCTAATTCAGAATTAAACTATATCAAAGATATTCTATTCTGCAACGGCTGCCCAATAAAATTTATTGAAAAGATCATAGATGGACGATTAAAAAAGATAGGACAAGAAAATAAAGAGCCCGTCACCCTTTACTCAGTTATTCCGGCAATTGAGAAAAAAAAAACTTTCACCACTTTACCATGTATTTCAAAACTTAGCGATAAACTTGGAAAATTTTTAAATAAAAACAATCTCTCTGTTTCTCTCAAAAGTAAACAAAAAGTTAAACATTTTACCAGCTCAGGAAAAGATAAAACTGACCATGTACTGGGTAATGGTGTTTACTGAGTCCTGTGTTCATGTTGGAAATTTTACATTGGTAGGACCCATCAACAACTTGGTGAATGTTTGCATGAACAAAAAATTTCAATGATAAGTCCCTGAGATTGGAAAAGAAATATGTCAACTTTGATTCCGCCTTGGCCCTGCATATAATTTCACCTATGCAAAAGTCCGCTAGCAATTACAATTTCCAATGCAATGAGCCCTTTTTGAAGTTTCTACAACAACGCTTTCCATAAAAACCTTATATGCCCCCAGGGCGTAACTTAAAAACCCTTGCCCTGAGGGCTTAGGGAGGTGGGTGGGGTGTCATCCTTAAAGACCTAATTTCCAAAACTTTCTACTACGTTGAACAAAATGGTTATCTAAAAGTTTTAATTGTATGTTTTTGGGGAAAAGGTGGGCGTGAGAGGGGGTTTAGTTGCCCTCCAATCACTTTCGACTATTAAAAAGGGCACTAGCCCTTTGAATTTTCAACCGAATGCGCCCTTTTTCAAATTTCTACGACAAAGCTTTCAATAAAAATCATATATGCCCCCAGGGTATAACTTATAACCCTTACCCTGAGGGCTCTGAAGGGGCTTACTATCCTCAAAAACATAATTTCCAGAGCTTTCAACTACGTTGAACACAATGGCTATCTCAAAATTTTGATTGGATGCGTTTGGATAAATGGTGGGTGTTGAGGGGGTGTTAGTTGCCTTCCAATCACTTTCGACTATTAAAAAGGGCACTCGCCATTTCAATTTCAAATCGAATGAGCCCCTTTTGAAGTTTCTTCAACAACCCTTTCTATGAAAACCTTATATGCCCCCAGGGCATAACTTATAACCCTTGCCCTAACGGCTGTAGGGGGGGGGGTGTCATCCTAAAAGACCTAATTTTCAGAACTTTCAACTACGTTGAACAAAATAGCTATCTCAAAATCTTGATGGATATGTTTAGATTAATGATGGGCGTGGAGGGGGTGCTAGTTGCCTTCCAATCTCTTTCGACCATTAAAAAGGGCAATAGCCATTTTAATTTCCAATCGAATGAGCCTCTTTTGAAGTTTCTACAACAACACTTTCTATGAAAACCTTTAATGCCCCTAGGGCATAATCTATAACCCTTGCCCTGAGGGCTGTGGGAGGGAGGGGGGTTGTGATCTTCAAAAACTTAATTTTCAGAACTTTCAACTACGTTGAACAAAATGGCTATCTCAAAATTTTGATTGAATGTGTTTGGGGGAAAGTTGGGCATGAGAGAGGTTTAGTTGCCCTCCAATCCCTTTTGACTATTAAAAAGGGCACTAACCCTTTGAATTTCCAATTGAATGAGCCTTTTTTAAGTTTCTAAGACAACGCTTTCTATAAAACCTTATATGGCCCCAGGGCATAACTTGCATCCCTTGCCCTGAGGGCTATGGGGGAGTTTCCTCCTCAAAAACATAATTTCTCTGAGAAAATCAGCTCCGCTGAACAAAATGGCTATCTCAAAATTTTGATTGGGTGTGTTTGGGGAAATGGTGGGCGTGGAAGGGGTGTTAGTTGCCTTCCAATCACTTTCGACTATTAAAAAGGGCACTAGCCACTCCAATTTCCAATCGAATGAGCCCTTTTCGAAGTTTCTACTCATTAAAATATTACTTTTCACCTTTGTAGATTAATGAATTATTTCGGATTATAGTCGGGAGTTGAGTCAAAAATATCCTAGATGGGGCAAAATAAATATTATATGAATAAAAGACGATAAAATTCTAAGACTAAAGTGTAGTAGCACATTTCCTCGCAGATTCTTCCACAGCACTTTCAGCCTTGAAACTCATGATCAATAAAGTCTGATTTCCTTATGACAGAAAAAGTCTTTGCCTAAAAGCCAGTGTTGCCACAACAAAAGAATATTGCCAGTGTTCTGTGTTTTTGAATTACATGCTAAGATTAGCAATATATAGGTTTAACAAAATGATCATTAAACTTATAAAACGCCACAAAACATCATATCTTATTACCAGTAATTAGAACCATTCGACGCGAAAAGCAACTAGTTTTAAACTGCTGAAACAAAGCTACAACTACTGAATGGTTAACCAGGAGCATGATGAATGATAAACATTTCTATGAGCTGATTAAGAATCTGAACACCCAATATGTGCATAGAGTAGACAAATATAACATCAATAGTATTGAAATGTGAACTTCGGTTTCAATATTTTGAAAGGTACTGCTTGCTATTTTGAGTAATAGGAAAAAAAAACATGTTTCCTTTTGACGGTTGCCTACATTCTTGTTTCCGCTTTGATCTAAGCGTTCTTAAAGGCTGATTATCAGTAGTTTTTAGCCACTAATATTCTAGTAGCGTCAAAAACTTGTCAATAGCAGCTACCATTTAAGCCATACTAGGGTAGGCACTTTTAAATAGTTTCTTGAAAAAAAGGTAAGGAAATTTTGGTTTCCTGTTGCTCATTTTCTTTAGATATTAAAAAAAATCAAGTTAATGCAGTTTGTCGTATGAGACCTTAATATATGGGACACAGTAGTTGACTTTCTAGTCAATTTAACCGATTTTACTTTTTGGTGTGGGGAAGGAGGGACTTCTTCAAATCGAGAAAATAAATATAGAGACTTGTGTTTAAGACAAATTTTCAATAATCTTTGCTTTAACTTTAAACTTTAGTCAAAGTTTGTAAACCTTAATTTCTACAAGTTTAACTATTATGTTTGATATTTTCGCTCCAAATGAAAAGCAATGAGTATACTTTCACCATCACTTGTGACACTTCTGCAAAATAAGTCTGCAGATAAAGCACTAGAAACCTACCAGAATTGCAATAACTCATTTTTGAAAAAGTTTCATTTACACCTTTTGGTTTTAGGTCTGACATTATGAGCTGAATTAGTGGCAATTTAAAGACAATAGCAACAAAAGCAGCAATTGTTGTGCCCTCCAGAAATTCAGCTTCTTTCAATTGAAATTTCTCCATTTCAAACAGTATGAAAATGCTTGATTTCCTCTTAACTCAACATAATCGCAAAGGATATTCCATAGAAATAAGAATTATTTGTATGCATATTGCAACAAGAGGTAAAGAGGGCAAAACCGTCAAATCTTGTACATAATTATGCACTTTTGAAATATCGGATCAATCATCACTACAAAAAAAAAAATTATGGAAAACCATCATATAAATGCTTAGTCTCAATATGTTTTGTTGGTACTGGTGCATTGTACGGACACTTCCAAAAAGTCAAGTTTGGTTAATGCTAATGAAATAAAATAAAATAGGATGAATATTTAGTAGTCTAGAAACAAATTTGGCCTATATATTTGCAGATTAGGGGGGGGGGGGAGGGTATAGCATAGAATATATTAAATACGTAACCTAACCTAACCTAGGTACCTTCTCCCCCCTTAACCCCCCCCCCCAAAAAAAAAAATCGTTTAAATATTGTAACTTATTGAGAAACCACAGCTTTGCAATCATTTATATATAGGGGTCTCTTGAGAATAGCTTGTTTGACAGGTTTTTCGTGACTGATTTCCTTGTACAATATATAAAAGTGTCCGTATAACGCACCCGCTCTGTTTTGTTAATCCAGGACACATATACAGTTTACTATGAATTTCAATCGTAGTTCGGACCAGTGTTTATTTTTTACTCTTCAGCCATTATATCTGGAGGTTCTGATAACACTGAATTTTGCATTAAATCATCTTTTGCGATCAAGTAAAAGAAAATCGTCAACGGAACAGCTGCAAGCATTATTTTGGAATCCTTTCTATTTGAGGTAAATATTCATAATTGACCACAAGCATATTTGTATACATATTTTAGAACACGTTTTAATTGTTATATAGAGGAGTCTCCCTTTCCTTTTTTTTACTTTCTTTCCCTTTTAAACACTTAAGGAAAGGGAAATTCCCTTTCACCACAATTCCTGCAATAGGTTTTAATCATTTGTAGAGGAGTGTTCCTTTTCCTTTCAGATTTCTATGAATCTTTCACTTATTCATCATTACTTAAAACTATTGAGAAGAAAAACAAAATCTTAAGAAGAAATTTAAAACGCAGTTTTGAAATCCTTTGTTTTGCAAGGGGGGGATGTCGTTAATCCAAAATATATGTGCAGCACACTTTGAATTTCAGTCATCAGTAAAATGCTGTTTCGTTTTCTTTTTCGAACCAAAATATCTAAAGGCTGTGATCACTGTCCATTGCAGTTTCTTTTTCATTTTGTTTGTCTCGTTCTCTCAACGTCACTATCAAGTCAAAAATGTACACGATACCGGTGATGACCATTAAAGACTAAAATACAAAGAAAGATAAATTTAGTCAATAAAAGGTAAGTTCAGTAGAGCAAAGCCACTCCTTCAAAATTATAATAAAAAGAAAAATTATAGACGAACAGACTATATAGTGAGTTCACACAGGCAATTAGAAATTACACTGACAACTAGTTAGCCCTGCAGCACTAGCAAGCACAGCAAAACCAATCCTTCAAAATTATAATAAAAGGAAAAATTATAGACGAACAGACTATATAGTGAGTTCACACAGGCAATTAGAAATTACACAGGGAACTAGTTAGCCCTGCAGCACTAGCAAGCACAGCAAAGCCAATCCTTAAAAATTGAAATGAGTAAAATAGTTATACACGAACGGCCTGCAGAATAAGTTCATACAGGCAATCAGCATTTGCACAGGCAACTAGCTATTACAGCAGGACTAGATTACAGTGGTTGTGCTAGCTAGCACAACAAAATAACTCCTTAAAAATTGTAATGAAAAGAACAATCGCATGGACTGCTGACTGAGTTTATATAGGCAATTAAAAATCACACAGACAATTAGCCAGTGAAGCAACATTAGGTAGCATAGGAAAACCACTCCTTCAAAATTAAAATGAAAAGAAAAATTATAGACGAGCGGACTACACAGTAAGTTTATGCTAGGAAACTAGCTAGTACAGCAGCACTAGGTTTAGTACAGCTAGTACAGCAGCAGATAACTAGCTAGTACAGCAGCACTAGCTTGGACTAGTTGTGCTAGCTAGCACAACTAAATTACTCCTAAAAATTGTGATGAAAAAAATTATAGACGCACGGACTGCAATTTTAGCTCATACAGGCAATTAGAAACTGAAGAGGCAACTAAATGCTACAGTAGGGCCAGATTGCACTAGTTGCACTAGCTAGCACAACAAAACTACTCCTTAAAAATTATGAGGAAAAGAAAAAATATAGACGCGCAGACTGCAGAGTGATTTCATGCAGGCAATTAGAAACTACATTGGCAACTAGATGCTACAGCAGGACTACATTGCACTAGTTGCGCTAGCTAGCACAATAAAACTACTCAATAAATTTGGAATGAAAAGAAAAAATATAGACCCGCAGACTGCAGAGTGAGTTCATACAAGCAATTAGCAATTGTACAGGCAACTACATAATACAGCAGCACTAGCTTGAACTAGTTGTGCTAGCTAGTGCAGCTAAACTACTCCCAAAAATTGTGATGAAAAAAAAAATATATAGACTCAAGGACTGAACAGTAAGTTTGTAAAGGCAATTCGTAGATGCACAGACAACTAGCTAGTACGACAGCACTAGCTTGCACTACTTGTATTAGCTAGCAAAACGGAATTACTCCTCACAAATTGTGATGAAAAGAAAAATAGACGCGTGGAATGCAGAGTGAGTTCATACAGGCAATTAGCAATTGTACAGGCACCTAGCTAGTACAGCAGCACTAGCTTGGACTAGTTGCGCTAACTAGTACGACTAAACTACTCCTAAAAATTGTGATGAAAAAAAAATTATAGACGCACGGGCTGTGGTGTGAGTTCATACAGGCAATCAGAAACTGCAAATGCAGCTAGATGCTACAGCACAACAATATTGCACTAGTTGCGCTAGCTAGCACAACAAAGCTACTCCTTAAAAATTGTGATGAAAAGAAAAAATATAGACCCGCAGACTGCGGAGTGAGTTCATACAGGCAATTAGCAATTGTAAAGGCAACTAGCTAGTACACCAGCACTAGCTTGGACTATTTGTGCTAGCTAGCACAACTAAATTACTCCTAAAAATTGTGATGGAAAAAAATTATGGACGTACGGACTGCGGTGTGAATTCATACAGGCAATTAGAAACTGCGGAGGCAACTAGATGCTGCAGCAGGACTAGATTGCACTAAGTTGCGCTAGCTAGCACAACAAAAATAAACCTTAAAAATTGTGATGAAAAGAAACATTATACACGCACGGACTACGGAGTGAGTTCATAGAGGCAATTAGCAATTACACACGCAAATAACCAGCAAAGCTGCACTAGCTAGCAGGGCAACACCACTCCTTCAAAATTGTAATAAAAAAAAAAAAAAATTATAGACTAACGGACTGCGGTTTCAGTAAGTTTATACATGCAACTAGCTAGAACAGCAGCACTAGCTTGCTCCACATGTACTAGCAAGCAGAACGAAACTACTCCTTAAAAATTTTGATGAAAAGAAAACATATAGACACGCAGACTGTAGAGTGAGGTCATACAGGCAATTAGCAATTGTACAGGTAACTAGCTAGTACAGCAGCACTAGTTTGGACTAGTTGTGGTAGCTAGCACAACTAAATTACTTCTAAATTGCTTCATACAGGCAATTAGTAATTGTAGAGGCAACTAGCTAGTACAGCAGCACTAGCTTGGACTAGCTGTGCTAGCTAACACAACTAAACTACTCCTAAAAATTGTAATGAAAAAAAAAATTATAGACCCACGGACTGCGATGTGAGTTCATACAGGCAATTAGAAACTACATTGGCAACTAGATGCTACAGCAGGACTAGATTGCACTAGTTACGCTAGCTAGCACAACAAAACTACTCCTTAAAAATTGAGATGAAAAGAAAAAATATAGACGCTCGGACTGCAGAGTGAGTTCATACAGGCAATTAGCAATTGTACAAGTAACTACCTAGTACAGTAGCACTAGCTTCGACTAGTTGTACTAGCTAGCACAAATAAACAACACCTAAAAATTGTGATAAAAAAAAAGTATAAATGCACGGACTGAATAGTAAATTCGTACAGGCAATTTGTAGTTGCACAGGCAACTAGCTAGCACGGCAGCACTAGCTTGGACTACTTATATTAGCTAGTAAAACGAAACTACTCCTCACAAAATGCGATGAAAAGAAAAAATACAGACGCGCGGAATGCGGAGCGAGTTCATCCAGGCAATTAGCAATTTTACAGGCAACTAGCTAGTACAGAAGCACTAGCTTTGAATAGTTGTGCTAGCTAGCACAACTAAACTACTTTAAAAATTGTGATAAAAAAATTGAAGACGCACGGACTGCGGTGTGAGTTCATACAGGCGATTAGAAATCGCAGATTCAGCTATATGCTACAGCAGGACTAGATTGCACTGGTTGCACTAGCTAACACAACAAAACTACTCCTTAAAAATTGTGATAAAAAGAAAAAAAAAGACGCACAGACTGCGGAGTGAGATCATACAGACAATTAGCAATTGTAAAGGAAACTAGCTAGTGCAGCAGCACTAGCTTGGACTAGTTGTACTGGCTAGCACAACTAAACTAATTCTAAGAATTATGATAGAAAAAATTATGGACACACGGACTGGGGTGCGAGTTCATACTGGCAATTAGAAACTGCAGAGGCAACTAAGTTGCGCTAGCTAGCACAACAAAACTAAACCTTAAAAATTGTGATGAAAAGAAAAATTAAAGACGCATGGACTATGGAGGGAGTTCATACAGACAATTAGCAGTTACACGCAAATACCCAGCAAAGCTGCAATACCTAGCAGGGAAAAACCTCTCCTTCAAAATTGTAATGAAAAAGAAAAATTATAGACGAACCGACTGCGGAATGAGTTCGTAGAGGCAACTAGCAATTGCAAAGGCAACTAGCTAGTACAGTGGCACTAGCAAGACCAGATCCAGGGGGGTGGGGTATAGGGGGTTTGATCCCCCCCCCCTCAAAACATTTGTCTGAGTCTCAGACAAACGGACTGCATAGTGAGTCAGTACAGGCAACTAATAATTTCACAGGTAACTAGCACGCACAGCAGTACTAGCTAGCACAACAGAAATAGTCATTAAAATTATAATGAAAATAAGTATTTAAGGAGGAACGGACTACGGCCTGAGCTCATACAGGCAATTTAGTAAGTGCAATCATAAAAGCTTCAGAGAAGGATAAAACTAGAAAGAGTTCATTCTTCCTTACAGCCTCCAAAAAATCTGAAAAGTAAACCTTGTTTCAGATGATTCGATTTGTAATAAAAGTATCACGGCTACAATACTGTCTATACCAGAGTTTTCAATGAAATTATCTTTGAAAAATGAAAATTTTAAGCTAAAAAAAAACAGAATTTGATTAAATTTATTATTAATTGTTCAATGGTGTTTTCTAAACTCAATGCATGATTTTCAATACTAAATGGTGACTTTACACCATGTTGAAGATATCCTTTCACATTTAGATAAGTCCTTTCATACTGACTGGCGTACAAATCCAAAAAGCTATCATAATGATAGCAACAGATTATGAAATTCATCTTTTGTTAAAACCACTAAAAAAAGAAAATAGAGGAACATTCTGCAATCGTGCATCAGAGCTTAGTAATTACTTTCAACTATCTTAAATGCCCTCCTAAAAACTTTTCAGTCACATATTCTCTTTTTAAAAAAATCATTTCAATTTACTCGTGCCTTATCCGAGTAAATTTTAAAATCGGTTTTAAAGTCAATTTTTTCGAATATTATTGCCTTTCTTGGAAGGCAAAAGGCAAATACTGTTTTCTTTTCTTTTTAATAAATGTATCTATATCTGATTTAACTCAAACTCAAAAGCTATTCTCGAGAATATTAAAAATTTATTAAAAATCATGATATTAAAAATCATGTACAGTTATCGTCTTTTGATCTATTAAGGTTCGTGGGCACTTTTTTTGTTCCCAAAGTATGTAGTCTTGGGAAACCATAAAAATCTTGATTCAGCCAAAAATCCATGCGTTCTCACTCGAAATACAGTTAATAAGGAACTAAGTGATTTATTGGTCTAGTTTCACAGGTTACATCAAAAATCTGCTTGGTAAATTACATAACATACAAAAAAAATTATTATTTGAACTAGTGCTAATGCCGAATCTATTTTGGATATTCGCAATGATTGGGGTTCGAATTAAGGAATTTGTAAAGTAGAAGTCAAACTCAAGTGATTTCCAACCCTTTTTGTAGATGGCGGTAAAAAGCGCCTTTTTTTAACAAAGTTTGTCGTTTGACTGGCTAGATGAAAAAAGAAATGGGGTTATTAGTTATCTCATCAAAAGAGGTATATAATTTTATTGGTTCAATTAAATCCTGGAAGAGTTGAGTGGAAAACTGAACTATCAGCCCCAAAGTATACCTGAAAAGGTCTTTTTTGTTCATGTTCGTATCAGAATACCCTAACCTGAACACTTCTTTAGAAACCAAAAATTATCTAGATCTAGAGGCACAGACCTTAAATCAAGGAGGCACACTTGTGCCTCTATAAAGAGGCGACCCACCACAATGTTAAGCGATTTCAGGTCCTAGAGGTCGCAGAGAGACGGCGATAATCGCATTTTGTAGCCCAAGCTTAAACTAAGAAACTTGCAAAATTTCATCCTCCTCCGACTTTATCTTCATGGGGTAAACTGGGCCGGACGTTTCAACCCTCCCACCACAACCCCCCTTTAATGTTGTTTGATTGGGCTGAAATTTAGGGGTTAAGCATTCCTAGGGCCCGGGAGCTTATCCTCGAAATTTCAGCTCAATCCGATCACTCCTTCCGTGTTTTCAAAAAACCAAATATAGCCACTTAAAATTCATCATTTCTTTTTTTTCTTATCCACGCCTACAGGCCACAGTGAATGAGGACTAATTCGAAGCAGAATTTGACTTGTTAGGGCCTTTTGATATTTTCAGACCGAAAAAATTATCCCCCGAATTTACATTTACGAAAAACCTCGTTTTCCTATAATAGCCCATGTTAATTTTTCCCACCACAGTCCCCCTTTAACGTTGTCTGATCAGGCTGAAATTTAGAGGATAAGCTTTCCTGGGGCCTGGGAGCTTATCCTCGAAATTTCAGCTCAATCTGATCACACCTTCTCTGTTTTCCAAAAACCAAATATCAAGTTTTGTGGGGATTTGCTTGCGTCGAAAATAGATTCCATTTACTAAAAAACAATTACAATTGTGTCTCTTTAGTCCTGCGGTTGATACTCTAGACTGTCAGGCGGAAAATCCGGGTTCGATTCACCGTCAGAGCAAATTTTTTATATACTGAGTTTAAACTTTAAAAATGAAACTCAGTTTCTTTTTTAAATTATTTGAAAAAAAATACGTTTTCTAAAGAGTTAAAGGGGCTGAGTTACAAGGTCGACCCTTAAAACGTACAGGGATTAGGAGGCACAGTTGGGGAGCTGTTAAAGAGGCTGAGTCACAAGTTCGAACCTTAAAACGTACTGGGATTAGGAGGTGCAGTTGGAGGCCTGCCACCCCCCAAACCCCCGCTTCTGTATATGAAAGGGGCTGTGCCGTCCTCAACGCATCGCTCTTTACGCTAAAGTTTGACTTTCTCACAACTCTTTTTTTTAAACAATAAGAACTTTAGCGTAAAGAGCGAGGCGTTGAGTTTATATTTAATTTAAAATTTGTACGTTCTATGGTTCGACCTTGTAACTCAGCCTCTTTAACTCTTTAGAAAACGTAGTTTCTTTCAAATAATACTTACAAAATAATAAGCGTCTGATTGCACAAACTAAACGCCATCTAGGTTTCTTAGACAAAAAACAAAACATATCAGTGTGGACAGAGTTCTGACTGCAAATCCTGAAGACAAAGCTCCCAGAGAGAACACTTTGAGAAGACAATAGTCTTGAAGCTAAGTTTAGGCTAGACTAACACATGAACTTTTCTTTAGTTGTGATCAAGGAGGCACACTTGTGCCTCTATAAAGAGGCGACCCACCACAATGTTAAGCGATTTCCGGTCCTAGCGGTCGCAGAAATTATTCCGTATATGAAAGGGGCTGTGCCCTCCTCAACGCCACGCCCTTTACGCTAAAGTTTTTATTGTTTAAAACAAAGAGTTGTGAGAAAGTCAAACTATAGCGTAAAGAGCGAGGCGTTGAGGAGGGCACAGCCCCTTTCATATACGGAATAATTTCTGTTCGTTTTAAGATTTAATGTCGCTCCTTACTTTCAGTTTAAAACCCTTTTTTTTATTTAAAGGCTGCGAAAGCGGGGGTTTGGGGGCGGCAGCCCCCAACTGTGCCTCCTAATCCCTTTACGTTTTAAGGTTCGACCTTGTAACTCAGCCTCTTTAACTCTTTAGAAAACGTAGTTTTTTTCAAATAATAATGGGTTAAAGATGAATAACGCGAGTATTTCAGTGGCAGAATTTTATTTTAATCCCAAATCATTTTCGAAAGGCAAAAAATCCCTTTGTATCATTAACACTTACTTCGTTAGAAGATAAGCAGAGCCCGAGATGCTTAAGATATTATAATACGAGGCCCGAGCCGCTTCAAATTCACTATTGATGACAAAAAAATTAAGTTTTATGAATGATCAAGGGCGTTTCCAAGTATGGGTCACCATGTTCGAACCTAGAGCATTGAGGTTATTCTGCGTAGTCTTGTCATACGAGGCTCGAGTGACTGTAGAAGCGCGCCAAAAGTCGGCCAAAACGGCTACTTGTTTTATTTTAAAATCCTGAATGGGAGACAGAACACATTGAATACCCCAATTTTCCTAAGTTTATAAATTTTTGAAATGGAAAGTTTTAAAAAAGGGACGTAGTTTTCATCCTTAAACCTTTTTTGAGAGACAACACTCTGACACGACCCATTAGTCTTAACTTGTCTCATCAAAAAAAAAAAAAATTAAAAAATAGATTGTTGAACAAACTGATTTTTCAGCGGCCCATCTGATACATTCATCAAAATGTACTGAAAAAACTTACCCCAAAAGCAAAAAATGCGTCTCTTTCTTCTTTCCTCACAAACAATGAGTGCTTGTCCTTAGCAAATGCATTGATAACTAAGCCTCCGGATACTATTGACATTAAAGCAAGGACAAACAAGTATATACTCTCCTAAAAATAAAAGTACAATAAATAAAAGCAGACCACACGCTGCCAAACAAAAATATTTCAAGGGAAAACTTGGACATAAAATTCAGGAAAAACATATGAAATTGTGTGTGAACTTTCTAGACACACATTTTTCGTTACTTTTGTAACTATAGGTCTTTGATACCCAACAAAGAGATTTTTGGAGCAATGTATGTACCTAGCAGAATCAGCAAGTGTTGGGAGGCAGTTAGTCCCTTAGAATTTGAAAAATTCTTTTTTTTTGTACTTCCATTTTTTTAAATTAATACAAATTAACTCCACTATTTAATCAACGCAAAGGAAAATACATAAAGATTGGCCATTTTTTTAAAATGTCCAAAATTTTACACGCTTTTATATATACTTGTTTCGTATTAATTATGAGTGGATATGCAGTTGTAGTCAGCTAAATTGTTTACTCCCGTGTTGAACCATTTCCCCCCTCCTAATGTTTTAGGATTTGTTATCGCTGGTACTTAGAACCTGTCTATGCATAAACTATATATAGATACCGTATTAACTTTTGTAGCTGTCCACTAGTGAAAAATCAAAAATAAAATTTGACCTTCAACCTAATATGCTGGCATCTGGCTTAGGCTGACAATTAGACCACACTCAGGACCGTTAGCGAAAACCATTGCCAAAATACTTGCTTTATCTTTTCGGTCCTTTTTTTCACGGGTTGAAAATCACTCTAGTTTGGTTTTATAATTATTACTTTCTTAACTCATCGCTCATTTCACTGGTGTTTAAGAGCTCTAAAAAAGCTTCTTGTTCTAACCAACTGCCTTTGTATTTTAGCAATCTTTCTTAATAAATTGGGACAAACAATCAATGCTTACCTTAGTGTAGAGTTGAGGAAGGGGTAGCCTACCTCAGATACAAAATGAACTTGCTGAATAAAGAATCTGGAAAAACCTAAAATTTATTTTCAATCTTTTTTAAATAAGTAAATCTAGAAAGTAAAACAACACAGAAAGCTTGGAAAATGATAGCCTCTCCTCCTTTCTAAATTGTTGCTGTTAAAAGTTGTAACTGTAAATTATCGTTGATTAACCTAGGCTCAAAACATCTAGCTCAATAGCCTAAATTTTGTAGAAGCATAAAAAGCCAGTGATTAATGGACTTCTACACACTGTGTATCTCTCTAAAACTTTACAAGAGGCTCTGTGAACCACATTTATGGAGCCCTTAGGCTCTGTATTCATCCTCTCTGTCACCAAGTTATGGGGCTCTTGTCCCTTAGATAGCAAGTAAACCTGAGTACTATTTTGAAAAAAGTTGGAGAGGGGGCTAACTTCCTTTCTAATCCCTTTCCAGCGTTCTTGGTTTTCTCCAGCTGCTTTAAAGCTGTTCCAAGTTTCATAATCCTTTTCCAATACTCCTGGTATACCCAACCATTGTCTCGTTCCATTTGACTTCCTTTACTTCTTTCTTTTTTTTGCTTTTATTTCCTATATTCCAAGTTTCTCCACTTCTTTCTGACTTTTTTTCATTCATTTTTAGTCCACTTTTGCTATTTGGACTTCCATGATATTTTTCGACATTCTTGGTCTCCTCCAGTCTCCTCTAGTCCCACTCAACTTCCATTTCTGTCTTCCAGCCTGCTTCACTATCTTACGACTTCTTATAATCCTTTTCTGACGTTTGTGTCTCCTAAAACCTTTTTTATTTCCATCCAGCTTCCTTTACTGCCTTCCAACTTGCTTTATCCCTATTCTGTGGTTTTCAGTCTATCCTACTGTTCCTCCTTATTGATTTTTTTTATTCATTTCTGATGGGTCTGGTCTCCTTCAGCTGTTTTTAGACCAATCCAACTTTCAGTATTCTTTTCCATATTCATGGTCTCCTCCCACCTCTTTAATCCTATCCAACTTCCTTTATAGCCTTATTTATTTCCTTACTTTCTTGTGACTGTCTCTATAATTATCATTATTATTATTGTTATTCATTGAAAACCCGTCATCCAAAAAAGCCAGAGCTGTGAAAAAAAAATAATAATAATAATAAAAACTCGTAACATAAAATACTTACAGAGACGTTGACACTAATGTTACAGGCACGAAAGAAATAAGATATACACTTGTATGATGGCGATGTAAAGACCTAATTAGTCAAGAGGAGTTTTTTCTTATAACTTTTAAAAGAGCTTTTTATTCTAATTAAACGACCTTTTGGATTCCGGAGTCATTCCTAAATAATTGGAACAAAAATCAAACTTTAGCGTAAAGATCGAGGTATTGAAGAGAGGGCGACCCTCCTCATGTACGTAATAATTTTTGTTCGTTTTAAGTTTTAAGGTTACTCCTTACTTTCAGTTGAAAAAACTTGTTTTTTTTTTAAATTCAAATATATGTAGGACATAAGAAAAATCATTATTAAAACCTTGATATTCCTATTATTACAGCAAAAAAATAGTTTTTTCCTTATTGCCAGGTGCGCCACCATGTGTGGCCTCCCTATGAGGTTTTCATGCGGAGAAATGAGACTTTTCCGAACAACTACAATCCTGAAAAAACAAAGTTGCTATGTGTGTTAATCATACGTGCTTGCTTAGGAGAAATCCGGCTTGAACTTCAGCTCAGTTGACCTGACAAATGTACACATTGTCGAGTGACCCTTTTCTGATATTTTTATATTGTTGTAGCCGTTTCGAACACCTTTATATAGCAACGCCTACAAATTACGTATTGCTTCTCACTTTTTATCGTTTTCTTCTATAATATATTCAATAGAATAAACTAGCGGTTCGGGTCTGGTCTACTTACAAGATACTTGCATACTTTTTCTTTCCAAATGTGTAGCACAAGCAGAGGTAAAATAACAAGAATTTGACCGCTAACAGTGAAAATTGCAAAGAATGTTAGATCCACATAGGGAGCGTATATCTGATCCTTTTCTCTGAAGTCATATCTAGGATCAGGAGAATAGCCATACATCAAGGCAAGCGGCATCCAGCCAAGGACGAAATGATCACGTATGATTCCTATATTTACAATCGCTAAAACCTGAAAATAAATTTTTATCTTACTTTCTTCTTGAAATGAACACCAAAAACTCCCTTTTTCTGTTTCTTCTGAAGCCGGTAATCATACCTACAACGATATACGTTGTTGATGAGGGGGGGTGGGGCACTTTAAAACAGATCCTCGTTTTAAGTTTCAACTTCGCTCTTTACTTCCAGTAGATATGTATTTTTTTGGAATCAATCCATAGTTTTAATATAGGTGATTTCATATAACCACCCGTATTTTGATATAGAAAAAACGCAAAAAGAGGGGCACATTCAAGGCCGTATCTAGCATGAGGGAAATTTACCCCCCCCCCTCCCTCCAAATGTTTGTTTGGCTCG
Organism: Artemia sp. Qi Xiang Cuo; assembly: GCF_049724085.1. Taxonomy (NCBI): domain Eukaryota; kingdom Metazoa; phylum Arthropoda; class Branchiopoda; order Anostraca; family Artemiidae; genus Artemia; species Artemia sp. Qi Xiang Cuo. Next base: position 42,649,743 of record NC_142810.1, read on the forward strand.
TAAAAACGCAGCAAAAATGAAAGTAAACAAATTTTTGAGGCGCTTTAGTTTTTTTTTTGTAACCCCCTTCCTGGAAAAATAAACTTTTTATACCCCCTTCCCCCACCAAAAAAAAAATCATGCATAAGACCCTGAGTCCATTACACTTCTTAAAATGTTCCACATTAACGTTTATGCTAATATACCGCCTTTGTAATTTCCGATTCCACACCATAGATCCCAGAGCCTTATAATAAAAAAAATTGTTGAGCTTAATTAATGGCAAGATTGCATGATGTTCTATACTTCTTGTTTTTCAGTTTTTGCTCAGGTCAAATCTTTTTCCTGATAGTTAAGATTCTTCTACTCCCTAAAATCCATGAGCTCTAGATTCGATTTCTTGTTTTAAAGCCTTCAAAATGTTACAAAACTTTGAAGCACCCTCTACATCAGCAAATAGAACAGAAATGGAATCACTGAAGAGTTAGAAGGTTTATGACTATACAGTGAGTATAATTTTTCCGAATGAAAAAGAAATCGTTGAAAAAGAAAATAGGACTCATAGAAATTGGTAGTGAGCATGAGCCGGGGGGGGGGGGATCTGCTCCAGGAATCATTTGGTTGTTTTAACTTTTGTTTTCAATGGATTTTAAATCCAATAATGCTTTAATTTTTATATATTTCCAATGGAATGCCTAAAAAAAACTGACAACATCCTATTCTGTACGTTAAGAATTGGGTCTATTCATAATACCGTGCTGACCTCTCGTTATTTTTGTTTTTCTATATATTTCTTTAACCAGTTCCAACAAAAGAAGTCGCATTAATGTACTAAGGATTATCATTGAAATACTGCAAAAACTACCTCTCTATACAATAAGGCCGTTATTTTGCTCGAAGATCTTACATCTAAGATCTCAAATCTTTCTGCAAACATTTCCGTTACTTTGCTCATCTTTGTGGTAAGATCTTACACCTCACTGATGTTAGCAAAAAGCTTGAAGGACGCCATTTTTCTGCCACATAGAACAATGATGAGATAACTTTGATGATATACTCATCATTGTTCTTAGACCGCTGATCAGAGCAGAATGATGAAAGACATTTGCAAAAGAACGCCATAAAATGTAAGATCTTAGTGCTAAGATTTCACTTTTAAGCGCTTTTTGTTAAAAGATGTAAGATCTTAGCACAAAGATGAGTAAAAGAACAAGGCTAAAATAACGTAATAATCGACTGTCACTTCAGGCCTCTACAGTTTTCCTAACAAAACATTTTCAATCCTTCCAACAAATTCCACACAAAAAGAAGGCGTCAAAAACCAAACTGAGGGGTAGCAATCAAAGGGGGAGGGGGCATGGTGTTTCCAAGCTCATGGCTCTAAGGATATCTATACAAGCTGTCATTGCCTTTATTCAGCCATATTTTTAAGTGTTTGCTAGAAGCCTACTGCAATAAAGTTTATTTTTTCTTCTGCTAAAATTTGAGCAAAAAAAGAACTAGTCTTTTCTATCTATTTGAAAACTTTCACCTCGTTAGAAAAATAGTACAAACACTATTACGACACATTAGGGATAGTGAAAAAAGTTATATAGTGTAGTGAAGAAAATATTTTTTGTTCCTTAAAATTATTACAAGCATCATTTTACGAATTATTCCAAATGTTATTAGAAATATTTTTAAAGAATAGACAAAAAAATACTGTACAGTGGAAAATCGCAACATATTGACTATTTATGTCTTCCCTGTCACTTTTCATTAACGTAATACTATTAAAAATAACTTACGATCTCTCCGAGCTTGAATAACACTCTTATTTTTGACAAAGCGAAGAAATTCATATCTTTCTTAACCAAACTGATTGTACTAATTAGATATCTTTTTTTTTATCTAGGCTCGCTTAACTGAGAGAAGAGAAAAATAAGTAGATAAGAAACTGGATCCTTGAGAGCTTTATAATGCCATCTATTTTTACGTTTGAAATTAAGAAAAAGAATTGGAACAACTTACTTGACTTAACACTGTTGCTAAATAGGGTCACCAGCGTATATGGAAGCGTTAGCAGCATCGTCAATCTTCTCCGAGTGGCTATATACAGGCAAGAGATGGGACCACGTTTGAGTTGATGGTGCTTGTCTTACTCCCCCAAGAACCCCGCCCCCCGTCCCACCCAAGAAAAAAATTTAGCAGCCAAAGAGAAAAAAAAAATAAAAGCACAGAAGAAAATAAGGAATTTTGGAATATTTTATCTATATTCAAAAATATATAGAGAATATGCAGGGTAGAACAGGAATCGGCCATCTATGATCAAAGGGTCACTGCGGGGTGGGCCACATAAATTTTTCATAGTTTTATAACAATAATTTGAGTTTAAAAGTCCATTGTAGTTGATATCCTAATAAAAGAATTTCTGACTATTCACTAAAAAGACCGATTTAAAAAAAAAATATTACTGAACCAAACATAAACTTAGTATTAAAATTTTGGTTGATTTTTGACCCAGGACCACAAAAGGTTGCCGAATACTAGTGTCATATGGAATTTATTTTCAAATCTTAGTTTCATTTAAATTAAAAATAAAAGTGCACTAATGATGTCCTGTAAAAAATTTCTTCCCACTTTTCCATTTTTTGGTCACAGAAATTCATGCTTTCCCAGTTTTCTATCGTGCAAATTCACGCTAGCTCTACTGTATTCAGTTTCGTTCATGACTTGTGGTATGGCAATCAAAGTGACGGTTTCACAAGGCAGCTTAAATTGAACGTTTTTACCTAATGAGTGCCAAATGTCATCGACTGAAAATTCCAAATGATTAAACATTGCTGAAAAACTGTGGATTTAGACTCACAGGTTTTGAAGATTATACTTTCTTCATACTTTTTCATTTTTTTTTCTTTATCAAGGATATTCACACCCCTTCATTTTTTTCAGGTTTTTACAGATTTTCATTTTTTGTCAAGAAAATTCATTTTTTTTAAATTTTTGTTGAGGGTGTTCATACTTTTTCGCTTTTTTTATAAAGTGTGTTAATCCCTTTTACAGGGCCCCTGTGTTCACTTTTAAAGTTGTCATTTTTGCTGTACTATTGAAAATACCCACAATGTAATTATTATTATGAAATATAATTTGTTTTCTTTTGCTTCAGTCTCCCTCCACTACCTCTTACCCCTTTTAAACCCAGAACCCGTAATAAAGCAACATTAGTATTTCATTATATTATTTGAATGGTCTTTTTTGATTTTATTTCAATTCAACCAATTCAGTTCCAATTCATTTAATGGTGCATTACAGTTCCGTTCATCACACACTGTTCTACCAGTCTTTTAATTTCAAGAGCATATAGTTTTAATTCTTATCTGCCATTTTTTCTTTTTTCTTTTCTTAATATTGCCAAGTTAAAATCCCCTAAATTGCTGTTTCAAATGTCTTATCATAAGAATATACGCAGGATTTGAAAACGACGGTCCCTTTCTTCGAAAGATCAAAATTCGGGACGTAAATCTTTCGGCATATAAGCTTTTTCTGGGATATTTCAGCACTGAGTCCAGCCAAAATCAGTTGATGCAAGACATCTTTGGACAGGAGAAAATTGGGATGTTAATAAGCTGTAATCAGATAAATTAGGTCCTACAATAAGTTTTCCAGGATACAATTTCAATTTTGTTCTCTTTTTCTTAGATATCCTGTCCTCCTTTTGCCTCCTCCACCAAGTTACTTTTAATTTTTATTTCCCTGAAATTCACCAAAAAATTTTGATAATTGGATGCATCGAATTTCTTTTTTGGTAGGTAAATACTAACACATATGCTTGTTTCCATACTGAATGTCCGATAGTACTGAAGAAGATTGGAAGATTATTAATAAGTCTGATTTTTCTACGCTAGACTTGCCTTAAAATATCTATCATAGATTTTCATCATTCAGTCTTTGCTCATCTTAAACAATTTTCATTTTCAAAACAAGTCTGCGTTCTGCAGAGAATGGCTTTTCAATCCCAACCTTTTTAAAAAGTTAGTGGTAACGAACTGTAAGTAAGGAGCGATCCGGCTCAATATTAACCGAAACTCTAAAAAATCGAATTTTGATACCAATAGTATTTGTGTGGTTAGCTACTGGTGTCACCACTTATTGGTGCCAAAATGGTGCTACCCCACTAAATAGAGGAGAAAGCCCCCGATGGCACCAAATATTATAATGGGATGTCCTCGCTTACCACAACGGTTCTATAAATATAGGTTTTGTTAATACCCAATTTAAAATACACCCTGCCCCAGGGTATGATAACGTGATCGAACGGTCAAATGGCCAAACTCTAGAGCCCAGGGTGCACTCAACCCGGGTCACCATTAAAATCTCTAGATATCTCCTTGGAAGGTAACAGAACCCCCCTGTCGATATAATAATGACGGTATATCGTAATTCTGTTCCTACCCTGTCTGGGTTCCTGGAAAAATAGTATACACAGATGTAGATAATACCTTACTTGTAATCTTCCAAAAAGGTCACACATATATAACACTTTAAAAGGAATAGACTTCCCTAAACGGGGCTCAATCTAGACTAACTCAAAAATAATATTCGTTCTGTACAGCAAACTTTGCATAGGGGTGGACCTTCGCTTGGCCCTGGCCAATCCGCTAAATCACCATCCAAAATCCATTCCATTTTTGCGTAATTTTGTAATTTGTGTAAATATAACACTTAACTTCAAAATCACCAAACTTGTCTATCTTCTTTTCTTTCTTCCACCAGTGCCTATAATTCCACTGCTTGGCTCAGGATCTGTCGTTATCCAAACGTCTCTATCGTAGAACCACCATGGTCTCTATCGTATGGTACCCGCATTAGGTTTTGAAACTTGAAGTCCCCAAGATTCACAGAAAACGATCGTGCGCAGCACAATCAAAGATACAACTTTTCTCCCTCTCACGAATTTACATTTAAGAGGAGCATAGAAGCAGTTTCTGGCAGATTTGATGATGCCAGCCATCATGAAAAATTGGCTGTAATAGCCTCTTAATTCCATCTGTGGAAACAACCTCACATCTCAATAAAATGTAAATTGCCCCTTGGCATAATTTCAAATAATCTAAGGCCGACAATGCAAAGGCATGTGAAAACGATAAAGGTACAGGGGCTGAAGTAAAATTGTGAGCGAACCATGAATCGCCTTTTTTTCTGGGTTCCCTCCCCTGGGATAATCAGATGAAGAATAAGTGTTGATACCAACTAAAGATGAAACTTAGATACTGAATACAGTTTGCCGGAAATAATTGTCGATTCCCATGAAGAGTAACAACTATGAATAGGGTTACTGGACAAAGGTTTGGGTGAAATCAATTTGCCTTAATTTCCCGTGTTTTCCCTTTTTTTCTGTTTTTTCTTTTTTTTTCTCTCGTGTTCATTTTCAATTTTTTGTTGTTATGGTCCTCAACAAGTTTGCTTCCAGGATCCATATTATTATTGATGTTATGTTTCATCTTTTTTATTTCAATAAGTTGAATAAATTGAATTGAATTGAATTGAAATATGAAGTGACTAGGAGAGAATATCCCTCAAGGGCTCCAGATCAGAGGCAAAATCTCGGTAACAGGGTCACAACTGGCCAACCAGTTATCCGTCGAGTGAATCGTCCATCATTCATAGCTCCCCAAAGGGCTCCTCACCCCGCAAAAGAGACCAAATCTATCTTAGCGTTGATAGGACTAATCTCAGATTCCTCCCAAGTTTTTCCAATCCAACCCGACATTCAGTATCTCCCAACTTTTAACCAACCCGTTTTAGGTCGTTACACTCCATTTTGCAATCATCTTGTTTTATTCCCCTTGGTCTTGGACCTTTTTGGACCTAAAATTTATTTGTGTTAGCTAGGCACAGCCTATCAATTTTTTTTTATTTGTCCCCCTATTATTTATTTATATGTGTTAGCTAGGCAAAGCCTATCCAACTTTTTTTTTATTTTTCCCTCTATTATTTATTTATTGTGATAGCTAGGCACAGCCCATCCAACTTTTTTTCCCCTCAACATATGTTTTCATCACAATCGGGACATCCCGTCAGCATTCTTGTTATCTGTCCCCGGTCTTGATTTTATTTCGAAATCGTATTCTTCTAAGCACAGGGCCTATCGTGCCAATCGTCGGTAATCTGGCTTCATTATATTTAGCCATCTCAATGTGTTGTGATCTGTCACTATTGTAAATTTTCGTCCATATTCATAATTATCAAGTTTTTTGACCGCGTACAATATTGCAAGACATTCTTTTTCAGTTGTACGAAAATTTATATATAATTTTGACAATTTTCTGGATATAAATTGATTGAACGTTCCCCTTTCTCAAATTTTTGAGATTAAAAAGCCCCTAATTTATAATCTGAGTTGCCATTTTGCAGAACCAATAGCAAGGAAGAACCTGGATTTCTCAGTGTTCTTACGCTACAAAGAGCATCTTCAAGTGTATCAAAAACATTTTGTTCAATTTCTGACCATTTAAAGGGGTCTACGAAACCCTTTTTTGTTAACTCCGTCAAACGAATAGCAATCGTTGCGAAATTGGGCATAAATCTTTGGTAATATCCCACCAATCCCAAAAATGACCGAACTATTTTTTTTATTTGGGATTGCTGCGTTTTTAATTTTTTCCGTTTTTCCCTTAATGGGGTTATGATACTGTTCCCTATTTTGTGTCCCAGTTATTCTTTCTCTGACTGCACCAATCTACATTTTTCTACATTCCGAGTTAATCTTGCTCACCTCAGCCTTGTCAACACTTGTTCCGTATGAGTTATATGTTCATTGAACGAGTTTGGAAATAATATAATTTCATCCAAGTAGGTTCTTGTATATGGTAAGGATTTTAAAATACAATCTACTAGTCTTTTGAATTTTGCTGGTGTCCCTTTTGGTCCAAAAGGCGTATACCTAAACTGGTATAACCCAAAAGGCGTAATAAAAGCAGTTTTTGCTGAATATTCTGGGTGCACCTTTACTTGCCAATATCCCCTTCTCAAGTCTAAAATTGATATAAATTTTGCGGAACCTACTGACTCTGGGATTTCGTCCATTCTTGGTATTGGACACGCGTCTGATTCGGGAATATTATTCAGTTTTCTGTAGTCTATGCAAAATTTAATGGAGCCATCCTTCTTTGGGACTAATACGACTGACGCTGCTAATTCTGAGTTTGATGGTTCTATAACCCCTAAACCAAGCATTCGGTTTATTTCTTTTTTCATTTCTTTCCTTTTAGCTTCTGGTATTTGGTACGGGTATTGTTTTATTGGTTTGTAGTCTTTTACTGGTATTTTATGTACCACATTTTTTGTTTTTCCGATTCGATCTGTTAATGCGTCTGTAAATTTTTCAATGGCATTTATATGTGTTTCTGCCAGGTCTATTGTACCCAAAGGAGCACTTTCCTCGTCATTTTCTGAGGTCAAAATCATGAGGCAGCGCTTCTGCGGAACTTTGTGGCTTCCATTTTCATTCTCTTTGTTAAGATTCCTCAATAAATTCACATTGTAAACTTTTTCCTTTTTCCTCGCTCTATCTAATTCTATCACATAATTTAAATCATTCATTATTTTTTTCACATTAAATGGTCCTTTCCATCTTACTTCCAATTTATTATTTCCGTCCGGTAGCAATATGAGGACTTCATCCCCTTCCACGAATTCGCGCATTCGGGCGGATTTATCGTACCATATTTTTCTTTTTTCTGCATATTCCCCCTGTGCCTGGTTGGCAATTTCATGGTATTTATCCAGTTTTTCTCGCAGTGATAGCAAGTGTGTTATCACTGTTTCTTCATTTTTCTCATCATTCTCCCATGATTTCTTTAAAATGTCTAACCCCCCCCCCGTCGGGTTTGGAGAGATAGTTGTTATGTGGATGTGATTTCTTCAGGATTAGAGGTGAATGCAAGATCGTTTTGCCTGTGCCATTGGAATTGCCATGTAACTTCAACGTATTTTGAAATTCTCCAGTTAATTGATGATGTAAATAGTAAATTTGATGTAATTGGCCTTTGTGAAACTTTTTTAACTGCTGAACATGTTCTGTCGTTATATAATTTTCGAGGATACAGGCTTATTGTAAGGAATAGGGAGAAAATGGGACGTGGAGGTTTGACATTTTTGGTTAAGGACCATTTTGTTGCTAAAATAAGGAAAGACCTATCAGTTTGGATAGAAGGTTAGGTGGAATCTCTTACTTTTGAGCTGGAAGTTGGTGGAAAGGATGTATTGATTACTAAGGTTTATAAACCGCCAAGTACAGTTTGGGAGGAGTTTGAAAATCGTTTTAGTAGTTTAATTGATGAAGTAGAATTGAGTAAACTAGAGTGCATTTGTTTGGGGGATTTTAATTTTGATCTTTTAAGTTTATATAATGATAATTTGGATTTTTTAAACCTTCTTTCCAGTTATAATTTTTATCCATTAGTTGGGATTCCGACTCGTGTTACAGGACAGTCAGCTACACTTATTGACAATATTTTCGTGCGATCCCAGGTATTACATAGCTGTTATGCTGACGTTATAGTAAATGAGGCTTCCGATCCCTTTCCTATAGTAGCAGTGACTTCATATCAATATGTGATAAAGCAGAACAGGACAAAGGTTAAAAGAAGGCAACTAAAAAAAGAGAACCTACAGAAGTTTAGAGAGGAACTAAGTATCATGTCATGGAAACCAGTTTAAGAAGAATCTGAAAGTGCTTCTGCGGCATTCGATAAGTTCAAGGACATATTGTAGCCAATATTTGAGAGAACTTGTCCAGTAAAGAGCATAAAGGTGAGAAAAAAGGATCCCCGGAAACCTTTGGTAACTATGGAGCTACTAGACTTAATTAGAAGGAGAAATAAATTGTATTTGAGTTACTTAAATAGTAACCATAGTCAAGATCTAACTGAATTTAAACAAATCCGTAATAAAGTAAATTGGCTAAGGCGGTCATGCATCCGCGAAAACGACTTGGAATATTATAAATGAAGTTGTAAATAAGAAGAAAAAGACCGAGATTCCTGCTAGTCTGATCTTTGATGGTAAATTTGTTGATGGAAATGATGAGGTGGCTAATTTATTTGGTGCATAGTTTACTAAGATTGGTGAATCAATAAGTGAGAATCCATACGATGAAAATAATGAAATTAATGAGACGTTTAGTGATGAAAGGGGAGTTGAATTGGAAATGTCTGCAGATGAAAGGTTGAAGAATTAAAACAGATAATAGGATTGGTAAAATCAAGTTCTTCAGGAAATGATGGAATTAATCTGAAAACGTTCAAGCATGTTATGGTATATTTGTTGCCTTGTATTGTTTATTTGATTAACCTTTCTTTGAAGAAAGGTGTATTTCCTACTCGGGTGAAAGAGGCTAAAGTTATTCCGCTTCACAAAAGAGGTACAAAGACTGATCCGTCTAATTGGAGGCCGATTTCAATATTGCCCCTATTTGCTAAGCTGTATGAAAAACTGATGCATCGATGACTTTATAACCATCTGACTACTTACGGTTTTCTTAGTGATACCAAGTTTGGATTCAGGAAAAACCCCTCTGCGATATATGCAGTCCAGTACCTAACAGATTTAATTAATAGTGCTCTCGAAAAAAGCGTATTGGTAATTTCAGTGTTTATAGACTTTAGAAAGGCTTTTGGCACTGTGGTTCATATAATTTTATTGCGTTGGCTAAGCCGTTTAGGGGTCCAAGGTGTTATTCTGAAATGGTTTGAATCTTATCTTAACCAGCGCATTATTCGAGTGTCTATTAAAAATTATATTTCAAAAACTTTTATTGTTAATTCTGGTGTGCCTTAGGGTTCCGTGCTTGGCCCACTTCTTTATCTAATTTACGTTGATACTCTGCGTTTTTATATATCTGATGCACTGATAACGCCTTTTTTTCTGATGACACGGTGCTTACAATTACAGCTACTTGTCTGAACCAGTTAATTGACAAGACATATAAGGCCCTCGCTGAATTGATAAGTTTTACAAATTCTAGTTATTTGGTAGTGAATATTTCCAAAACAAATTTCATTAGATTTTGTGGAAATGGAGTTTCATGTGTTTTAGATAATGAAATTGTTTCTAATGGTGAATTTTTAAAGCATGTAATTGGTGTTAAATACATGGGGTTTAGTCTTGATTTTAATTTAAGTTGGAAATCACATTGTGATCTTGTGGCAGTTAAGATTTCAAGAGGGTTGGGTGTGATAAGAAGACTGAAAAATCAACTGCCATCAAATGTTTTACTTTTACTATATCATTCTATTGTTAGCCCTTATTTATCGTGTGGTTGCATGCTATGGACTAGTAGTTTTATTTCAAGTTTTAGAAAGGTCCAAATTCTACAGAATAAAATAGTTTGTATTTTAGGTGACTGTATTCAGTTTGAAAATAGCACGTTGAATTGCTTTAGGCCCTACAAGTTTGAAAATTTTAAATATTTATCAGTTACGGGATTACCAGTTATCAATTTTTATTTATCAATGTTTGAATAAGTGTTCACCGGAGGTATTTTGGGAAATTTGGGCTAATTCATCTTATTACTGTTATGAGACTAGAAATGCGAATTACCTTGCATGTGAGCTCCGAAATACTCAAAGTGCTGCGTTTCTGCCTCGTTTTGCAGGACCGGGGGTGTGGAATTTCCTCCCGGATGCTATTAGACAAGCTGATAATGGAAGCTAGCTCAAGAGTAGATTGAAGCGTTACCTTTTGGGTTATAATTTGAATGATTATAAATTTAAATTTGAATAATGTTTGGTATCAAAATTGTTTGGACAGGTAAAGGTCGCATTTTCACGAATTTACCCAGCCAAAGCGCACGGAGTCGGCTCTATAGCCTAGCTGATACTTTTTGATTTTGTTATAGTTAATTTAGTTAGCTGTATCTCATTTTCTTTTTCTTTTTTTTTTTACCTCTGTTGTTGCTATTTTTTTTTTAATTTCCTCCTGGATGCTATTAGACAAGCTGATAATGTATGCCATCTCAAGAGTAGATTGAAGCGTTACCTTTTGGGTTATAATTTGAATGATTAGAAATTTGAATTTGAATAATGTTTGGTATGAAAATTGTTTGGACAGATAAAGGTCGCATTTTCGCGAATTTACCCAGTCAAAGCGCACGGAGTTGGCTCTATAGCCTAGCTGATACTTATTGATTTTTTCATAGTTGATTTAGTTAGCTGTATCTCATTGTTTTTTGTTGTTTTTTTTTTACCTCTGTTGTTGCTTTTTTTTTTAGTGGATGTTGTAAGGATGATGGGTGATAGTTCTCACTTGCGATTTATAGACTGTAATCCCTTTAGAGTAGGAGATGTTCTTTATGTTGATTTAATTCAAATGCTGATTTTTCCCCGCAAAGAGATAGATGTTGTGTGAATGTAGTAGAGCTTTATAATAATGGATCTGCAGCCATCGTAAACAAACCTTCGGGTTTCTGTAGATGGCTGCTGTAAATTTGTTTGTACTTTTTATGTTAAATAAATTAATTTGAATTTGAATTTATAAAATTGGTTCCATTATCTGTAAAAAATTTATTTTGGGATTCTGTGACGTGAGACATATTTCGCTAATTCTTCTGCGATTTTTGGTAACTTTACTGTTCGCATTGGGATAGCTTCTTGGTATCTCGTAGCAAGATCATTAATAACCAGAATGAATCTGTTTCCCGCGCTAGATTTTGGGATTGGACCTACAATGTCCATTGAAGTTCTCTCAAACGGTTGGCCGAAAATGGACATTTTTTCATTGAAACTTCTTCATTTGGTTTTTTGTAAGCGACTAATTGGCAATCTTTGTATCTTTTACAAAAGTTGATAATATCCTTTCTTAATCTTTTCCATCAAAAACGCTGCAAGACTCTATCTCTTGTTCTTTGGGATCCCATGTGTCTCCCGTTTGGCTTGAATGAGCCAATTTTATTACCGCTTTTTTCAGTTCATGCGGTACCAAAAATTGTAATTTTCTAGGGTTCTCCCCAGTCTCCATTATTTTGTAAGGTAGCTTTCCATTACTGGAAAACTATTTAGATTGCGGATGTTTTTATTCGGTAGTGCCAGTTTTATTTTTCTGCAGTCTCTATCATTTATTTGTAATGATAGACCTTAACAGGTAAAGGTCGCATTTTCACGAATTTACCCAGCCAAAGCGCACGGAGTCGGCTCTATAGCCTAGCTGATACTTATTGATTTTGTTATAGTTAATTTAGTTAGCTGTATCTCATTTTCTTTTTTTTTTTTTTTTTTTACCTCTGTTGTTGCTATTATTTTTTTTTTTTTCCTCCTGGATGCTATTAGACAAGCTTATAATGTATGCCATCTCAAGAGTAGATTGAAGCGTTACCTTTTGGGTTATAATTTGAATGATTAGAAATTTGAATTTGAATAATGTTTGGTATGAAAATTGTTTGGACAGATAAAGGTCGCATTTTCGCGAATTTACCCAGTCAAAGCGCACGGAGTTGGCTCTATAGCCTAGCTGATACTTATTGATTTTTTCATAGTTGATTTAGTTAGCTGTATCTCATTGTTTATTTTTTTTTTTTTTACCTCTGTTGTTTCTTTTTTTTTTTTTTTTTTTTAGTGGATGTTGTAAGGATGATGGGTGATAGTTCTCACTTGCGATTTATAGACTGTAATCCCTTTAGAGTAGGAGATGTTCTTTATTTTGATTTAATTCAAATGCTGATTTTTCCCCGCAAAGAGATAGATGTTGTGTGAATGTAGTAGAGCTTTATAATAATGGATCTGCAGCCATCGTAAACAAACCTTCGGGTTTCTGTAGATGGCTGCTGTAAATTTGTTTGTACTTTTTATGTTAAATAAATTAATTTGAATTTGAATTTATAAAATTGGTTCCATTATCTGTAAAAAATTTATTTTGGGATTCTGTGACGTGAGACATATTTCGCTAATTCTTCTGCGATTTTTGGTAACTTTACTGTTCGCATTGGGATAGCTTCTTGGTATCTCGTAGCAAGATCATTAATAACCAGAATGAATCTGTTTCCCGCGCTAGATTTTGGGATTGGACCTACAATGTCCATTGAAGTTCTCTCAAACGGTTGGCCGAAAATGGACATTTTTTCATTGAAACTTCTTCATTTGGTTTTTTGTAAGCGACTAATTGGCAATCTTTGTATCCTTTACAAAAGTTGATAATATCCTTTCTTAATCTTCTCCATCAATACGCTGCACGACTCTATCTCTTGTTCTTTGGGATCCCATGTGTACCCCCGTTGGGCTTGAGTGAGCCAATTTTATTACCACTTTTCTCAGTTCATGCTGTACCAAAAGTTGCAATTTTCTAGGGTTCTCCCCAGTCTCCATTATTTTGTAAGGTAGCTTACCATTACTGGAAAACTATTTAGATTGCGGTTTTTTTTATTCGGTAGTGCTAGTTTTATTTTTCTGCAATCTCTATCATTTGTTTGTAATTCTACGAATTTTTCGGAGGTTACCCCGAGTATTCCGGCTAGTTCATCTTTGGTTTTCTCTGGTTCTCTTTCTACGGTCAATAATTCCTCTTGTTTATGGTTGCATTCCTTTTTGACTGCCTTTTTTTTGGCTTTTAGGTTTTCTTAGTTTTGCATTTCTTATGAGCATCTCGTCGTTAAATTGAAATGGGTTTTGTATAATTTGATCATCATTTTCACACGTGGGGGGCGCAGCCTCCCTTTTCTTTTTTTCTTGGTCTCGTGTCACCGCATTAATCATAGAGGTTGCTTTTAGTGCAAGAAAGTTTTCTCCTAGTAGGGGAGACAGGCCCACGTTCGCCACTTTTCTGGTTATTTATTTTTTTGTAAACACAGTTTTTGAATTTAAATAATTCTGAAAATTGCTATGTATATATTCATGTTTGGGGTATCTCCAAAAAAATCCCTGACGACCAATGTTTCTGGATGTAAGAGATAAATGGGTTATACTGATGCAGTCCGAAAGTGGCGAACCAGGGCCACCCCGGTTCACGTTCGCCACAGATTGGCCCACATTCGCCACCGTCTTAACTCAAGTCAAGAAAAACTTTTACTCCTCTAGAATTAGTCCAAAAATTTGCTGTTTATAAGATTTTTAATCGCTTTAAGAATCCAGATACAAGAATTAACAAGCTTAGACAGTAGTCTACTCAAAGCCCCACCTTCTCTAAATCAAATCCTAGCTAAGTTTACTGTGAACGGCCATCTCATAAGTTTGAACACTACTACCGATTAACGCATCTTGTTATAGGCAGCGCGCTAGCGCTGCCTAAGAAAAGAACGATGTGGGGAAAATGTGTTTTTTTTTCTCCACCCGGGCACTTCGTATCGAAGGAGTTGTCGTAGAAACTTCGAAAAGGGCTTATTCGATTAGAAATTGGAGTGGTTAGTGCCCTTTTTAATATTCAGAAGCGATTGGAGGGCAACTAGCCCCCTCCCCTCTACCCCCATCATTCCCCCTAACAGATGAAATCAAAATTTTGAGATAGCCATTTGGTTCAGCGTAGTTGATTTCTAGATAGAAAATAAGTTTTTGAGGAGGACACTCCCCTACAACCCTCGGGGCAAGGGTTTTAAGTTATGCCCAGGGGGCATATAAGGTTTTTTATAGAAGACATTGTCGTAGAAACTTCAAGAAAGGCTCATTCGATTGGAAACTCAAAGGGCTAGTGCCCTTTTTAATTGTCGACAGTGATTGGAGGGCAACTTGCCCCCCCCCACGACCATCATTTTGATTGGATACACATCCAATCAAAACTTTGATATAGCCATTTTGTTCAGCGTAGTTGTTTTCAAGATAGAAAATATATTTTTGAGGAGGACACTCCCCCACAACCCTCGGGGCTAGGGTTTTAATTTATGGCCTGGGGGCATATAAAGTTTTTACAGAAGGCGTTGTCATAGAAACTTCAAAAACGGCTCATTTGATTGAAAATTCAAAGGGCTAGTGCCCTTTTTAATAGTTGAAAGTGATTGGACGGTAACTAACCCCCCTGTCACGCCCACCTTTTCATAGGCAGTGCGCTAGCGCTTCCTAAGTAAAGAACGATGTGGGCACAATTTGTTGTTTTTTGGGTTTTTTTTTCTCCATACCCGGGCACTTCGTATCGAAGGAGTCGTCGTAAAAACTTCGAAAAGGGCTCACATGGTTGGAAATTGGAGTGGCTAGTGTCCTTTTTTATAGTTGAAAGTGATTGGAGGGCAACTATCCCCCCCTCAAGCCCATCATTCTCCCAAAGACATCCAATCAAATTTTGAGATAGCCATTTTGTTCAGCGTAGTTGATTTCCAGCTAAAAAAATATGGTTTTGAGGAGGACACTCCCTCACAACCCTCAGGGGAAGGGTTTTAAGTTATGCCCTTGGGGTATATAAGGTTTTTATAGAAGGTTTTGTCGTAAAAACTTCAAAACATGCTCATTCGATTGGAAATTCAAAGGGCTAGTACCCATTTTAATAGTCGAAAGTGATTGGAGGGCAACTAGCCCTCCCCCCCTCCAACACCCATCATTCCCCCAAATACATCCAATCAAAATTTTGAGATAGCCATTTTGTTCAGCGTAGTTGATTTCCAGATAGAAAATATGTTTTTGAGGAGGACACTGCCCCACAACCCTCAGGGCAAGGGTTTTAAGTTATGCCCAGGGGGCATTTAATGTTATTATAGAAGGCGTTGTCGTAGAAACTTCAAAAAAACTCATTCGATTGGAAATTCAACAGGTTAGTGCCCTTTTTAATAGTCGAAAGCGATTGGAGGGCAACTAGCCCCCCCACGCCCATCATTCTCCCAAACACAGCCAATCAACATTTTGAGATAGTTTTTTTGTTCAGCGTAGTTGATTTCCAGATAGAAAATATGTTTTTGAGGAGGACACTCTCCCACAACCCTCAGGGCAAGGGTTTTACGTTATGCCCTGGGGGCATATAAAGTTTTTATAGAAGGTGTTGCCGTAGAAATTTCAAAATAGGCTCATTCGATTGGAAATTCAAAGACCTAGTTCCATTGTTAATAGTCGAAAGTGATTGGAGGGGAACTAGCCCCTTCCCCACGCCCATCATTCTCCCAAACACATCCAATTAAAATTTTTAGATAGCCATTTTGTTCAGCGTAGTTGATTTACAGAAAGAAAATATGTTTTTGAGGAGGACACTCTCCCACAACCCTCAGGGCAAGGGTTTTACGTTATGCCCTGGGGGCATATAAGGTTTTTATAGAAGGTGTTGCCGTAGAAATTTCAAAATAGGCTCATTCGATTGGAAATTCAAAGACCTAGTTCCATTGTTAATAGTAGAAAGTGATTGGAGGGGAACTAGCCCCTCCCCCACGCCCATCATTCTCCCAAACACATCCAATTAAAATTTTTAGATAGCCATTTTGTTCAGCATAGTTGATTTCCAGATAGAAAATACATTTTTGAGGAGGATACTCCCCAACAACCCTCAGGGCAAGGGTTTTAAGTTATATCCTGGGGTATATACGGTTTTTATAGATGGCGTTGTCATAGAAAGTTCAAAAGGGGCTCATTTGATTGGAAATTCAAAGGGCTATTGCCTTTTTTAATAGTTGAAAGTGATTGGAGGGCAACTAGCCCCCCCCCCCACGCCCATCATTCCCCCAAAACACATCCAATCAAAATTTTGAGATAGCCATTTTGTTCAGCGTAGTTGATTTCCAAATAGAAAATAGTGATTTCCAAATAGGGCAACTAGCCCCCCCCACGCCCGTCATTCACCCAAACACATTCAATCAAAATTTTGAGATAGCCACTTTGTTCAGCGGGGTTGATTTTCAGATAGAAAATATGTTTTTGAGGAGGACACTCCCCCCCAACCCTCACTGCAAGGGTTTTAATTTATGCCCAGGGGGCATATAATGTTTTTATATAAGGCGTTGTCGTAGAAACTTCAAAAAAACCTCATTCGATTGGAAATTCAATGGGATAGTGCGCTCTTTAATAGTCCAAAATGATTGGAAGGCAAATAGCCCCCCCCACGCCCATTATTCCCCCAAACACACCTAAAAAAATTTTTGAGATAGACATTTTGTTCAGCGTAGCTGATTTACAGATAGAAAATATGCTTTTGAGGAGGATACTCCGCCTCAGCCCTCAGGGCAAGGGTTTTAAGTTATGCCCTGGGGGCATATAATGTTTTTATAGAAGACGTTGTCGTAGAAACTTCAGAAAAGGGCTCATTTGATTTGAAATTCAAAGGGGTAGTGCCGTTTTTAAGGTCGAAAGTGATTAATAATATTACTTGTTGTTGTTGTTGTTTAGACCAGAGCACTTCGTATCGAACGGGCTGTCATGTGAACTTCCGAAGGGGCTCATTTGATTGAAAAGAGATAGGCCCGATGCCTGTTTTAATAGTCGAAAGTGATTGGAGCACAACTAATACCCCTTCTACTCCCACCCTCCCATTTACCCATTATGTTTAAAAACTAATGTGGCCTCAAGATTAAATCAAAATGCACTGCGATAATGCTAATTCACAATAAGGCATCTCAGCAGTGTCCCAAGAACGACTGAGGATATTATGTTCAAACTTTCGAAGCTACTTCTGCTCTGAAAATTTAACCAAATCAAAATAGTGAAAGTGTATCAAAGCTATCAAAGGAAGTAAACAGATTTTTTTGCGAATGGTATCAAGTTTTCCATTTCAGGTCAACTCGAGGAGGTATGAAACTAAGTTAAACAGTAGTATTAGTGTCCAGATTTTTAAAATAGTGTATGTTGTTAAAAATTGCTGAAAATTCTTCTCCAGCATATAAATAGCAGGCCGAACTATAAAGTCTTAAAAAACGAAAAGATTTTAAATATTATTTTCTTTTTCCCTGAAGAGACTATGTCAACATAAAACGAACAGAAGTTAATTAAAAAAAACTTTTTCCACAAAATAAGTTTTTCAAAGAAAAGTAAAGAACTCCATTAAACAAAAAATGAGCAAAAATCAAATCAAATAATCTACCAAGCTCTAAACTACCACAACTCAGCATCGATAAATAAATGAAACCCAAAACGAACAGAAATTAAAATAAATAACCGAGTCAAACTCAAAACGAGCAGAAATTAACGTCAGTTGGGCGCAAAACCCCCTATGCCTTCCCAAGGCCAAAACAAAATTTGCACTTTACTGAAAAAAATATAAATGTTTTTTACTTTTATAACTTTAATAAATCAAATAATTTTAACATTTTGATTATTAAATATCAGTATATGTATATTTAACTTACAATACACATTCATTTTTTTCAGTAAACTGCAAATTTTGTTCTGGCCTTGGGAAGGCATAGGGGGTTTTGCGCCCAACTTATGTTAATTTCTGTTCGTTTTGGGTTTCATTTATTTATCGATGCTGATTTGTGGTAGTTTCGAGCTTGCTAGATTATTTTATTTTATTTTTACTAATTTTTTGTTTAATGGAGTTCTTTACTTTTCTTTGAAAAACTTATTTTGTGGAAAAAGTTTTTTAATTAATATCCTGAAAGGTTAGCACCAGACTTCAGCCTTTGGGCAAGTCTTCAAGTCCCACCCGTGACTGAGGGCTTACCTAATCCTGTTACAACCTCGGACTTTAAGACACACGATTCTTCTTGGATAAGCACAAAATGGCTCGGTTTTACACACTTCAAGAATAGAACATCAAGTTTAACTGTATGTTCCTTCAAAACTTTTGTAGCAAAGAAGCACTTTGCACTCTTTTTACCTGCAAGTGCAACTAAAACAAAGTCATCGACTTTTAAAAGCTTCTTTCCCACATCTTCCTTATCTTCTCATAGCTTAAGACTGTCCTCACTCTCATCGTCAAGCTCCTTCTCAACATGATCAGACTCACTTTCACTCTCGAGGAACAATAGCTTGTTGAACAATAGATTGTAACAATGGCTTCTTGCAATTTAGCTTTCTTTAAACTCTTCTTCTTCTCGGTTTCTGTTCTTTTTCCTCTTTTCTGCAGCTTTCAGTTCCTCTTCCTGGAGGATTCTTTCCTTCACTAGGGTATCAGTCAAAATTTTGGTAGTATTTTTTCACTGCATGTCTGATTTGTTTTCTCGGAGAACCTTTCAGAAATGGAGACCCATCAACTAGTTCAGAGAAGTTTTTTCAGCTTGTCCGTGTAAAAGGAATCTTGAGAAAGATTGGGCATCGTTCTCATGGTTGGTGGGCTGATTAGCCGCATCATCATCAGCAGAAGAAGCAATGGGTGATGGGGGTTCCATGGCACCGTGGTTCGAAGTTGATGGTCAATCAGAGATGTAGGAACTGAGGAACTCGTGACCTTTGAAAATCTTGAGATTGAAAGGGAAATGCTGGTGCAGCGAAAACCGCTGATTATATTTTCTGGAGTCACTGCTTTGGGATACGCTTTTCCAGAAAGCTCAAAGATGTTATACATTGAGATATTCTCATATTTATGCTCTGTCATAAAATTCACAGATTCCCTGTTGTAGAAAGCCTTCAAAGAAAACATAACTGACCTGTCATGTGGTTGCAGCTTATGCAATGTATGAGGCGGAACGGTGAGCATGCCAACTCAGTTTTCTCTGGCTAAGTCAAGCAATTCACTACTGTAACAACTAATGTAATTGTCAAGTATTAGTAACACAGGATTAGCCCTACTCGGTCTTGTATGATTGATAAAATACTTCATAACTGCACACATAGCAACATTCTGCATAAACACACATAGCAGTATTCTGCCATCTTTCCGCTGAATTTTCCTTGCCTACCTGTTTCTGTCCCTTTGCTGCAACAATTTTCCCTGGCTTGTGGACTGTTGAAGTCTAGTTTCGTCTACATTTCAAATATTTTGCGCTGTCAATTTGTGGTGCTAGTACACATCATATAGATTTTCAAAAAATCTCCCAACTGTCACACGATTAAAAGCAGTTGCATGGCTGAGACTGGTTGCTTCAGGCGCTCTTATAGTAATGTTTGGATGTCTTGCCATAAAACCGCGGTACCTATCTTCACCTGCAGCATTTTTATTGTCACTTATTTGCTTGTCCATGAATTTGGGATGGTAAGTCCTTTTGCAAGAGAATACCTGCAAGCAAGCTGACGAACTTCAAGCGTTGTTAAACCATAATTATATAGCACACAACTTGCAAGTATTTAGGAAAAGCATTTTCTTGTTCTTCTGTAAAGATATGCCTTGTAGAATAAACTGGTGAGAAAAATGAGAGAGCTAGAAGCTCAATATCCACATCCTGTTTATCAGCCTTGGTGACGTATCCCCTCAGAGTTATCCGTGATTTTCCATATTTTTTGTAGCCATTTTATTGTTCTGTTTCTTTACAGTAGCTTTGATTACAGCAGCTCTGACCAGCTGTTTTATTTTTAATTTAAGTTTATTTTTAGTTTCCTCACCAAGCTATTTTTCTGGGCCAAGCAATGTTTGATCCAACCATACAGAATTTCCCAGGCTAAAGTATATGGGATTGTCGTTTCTTCATCGAGTATATCTGAAAAAATATGAAGCAAATATAAATGAAGTATGTTACGAAAATTTAGCTTTCCAGGTTCGCCAGGCCCAGATTCGCCAGTCATAGAGTGGCGAATTAGGGCTGTTTTTTTGTGGCGAACGTGGGCTGTTTTCCTCTTCGAAGAAAAATTAGCACTTTCCAGTTGTTATCGTAGATGACGGTAAACGTCTATCATTAATAGTTTATTAAGTCTCAGACGTTTCTATCGACATAAAAAGTTTTTCCTTACCTTTACGTAAGAAACCAACTTTGTCATTTTCCTTTAACACAAAAATTTACTTTTCAAGCCCTAAAAATCAACTTACCATACAAAACATGGAAAATGGGGTTCAACTCAAAGTTGGATACATCCAAACTTTCACTACTAGATTGTAACTTAAACGCTGAATTATGGGAATTTTTCCATTGATGGATCCCTAGTTTTATGCAAATGACGAACCTGGGCTTTGGCTAACCTGAGCCGGTAAACGTCTACTGCAAGAGTAGGTACAACCCCTACTTTAAATTCCTTTTTAACCGTATTTCCTTCGTTATTTCTATTATGAACTGAGCCATCGGACATTTATGTTTTGCTCCATAGTAGCACAGCGCCGCCAATGTATTTTCATAGTTTATGTCAATTTTATTTATTAAATCTTTCCGTACATAGGTTTGGTCACTGCAGGAATCGATTGCTATTTCTACCGATTTACCATTTATTTCACCACATACTTTGTGTGATTCTGCAAATGCACAAGTTATCATATGTTCCAGGCTCCTAACCCATGCAGTTCTCTTATATGTCTGAAACTTTTTCCCATTCTCTCGGGATCGATCTTTGTGTATCGATCGTTTCTTGGATTGTCCTGTTTTCCCTTGGGCCCATCGTCCCTTGTTCTATAGTTATTGTCGTGATTTTTTTCGCGCTGCGGTAATCTGAGGAATAATGTCCATGTTTATTACAGTTAAAACAGGTAATATCACACTGTTCCTGTTTTTGGTCATATGTTCTAACGTCTTTGTTTGGGCAATTGGTGCTATAGTGGCCGACGGAGTTACAATGGCAGCACACTAATTCTGTTTGTCTTTGCCATATCTGGCTAGCATTATTTGTATTTTCTGAGCAAGCGTATTCTTTCCTACCCCTACCTTCTAGCCTTGCTCTTGGTGGGAATGTCTCCCTCCTAATTTTGGTGTGCCTGTCTGCTAATTTGGACATTTCTTCAATTGTTCGTGAGTTTTTCTCTTTTAAGTACATTCTCAAATTTGGATAGGTATTTTGTAAAAACTGCTCCATCGCTGTTTTACCTACTATTTCTGTTATCTTTTCTTTTATTTCTTCAGGGTCCTCTAACATTCTATAATTTTCTAACTCTAGCCATTTTAAAGACACATCTTTTAATTTGTACCCGATTTCTTTGTAAGTTTCGTTGTCTAGTTTTCTTTCACTTCTAAACCTTCTTTGAAAGTGCTCAGGGGAGAGTCAAAACTTTTCAAAAATGGCTTGTTTTAGTCTCTTAAAAATCTCTTGAGTAGTGCATCGGTAATGCCTTAAAAGCAGGTTGAGCTTTGTAGTTAAGGAAGGGCCGTATTGATGTTTTCTCTCAGCCATCCGCTTAATTCCGCCGTTTTTTTAGAATTGTAAATGTATAAATGTACATCTTCATTTTCTTTCATTGGATGAAGGTTTATTGCCTGCATTACCTCTACTGTAGACAATTTCTGAGGCTCTTGGGAATTTCGCCCTGCAATCATTTTCATTATGTGTTTTCTTTCCTCTCTATCTGCCTCCTCCTTTTTTTCTTTGGCTACTCTATCCTTTTCTCTTTCTTCTCTATCTTCCTCCTCCTTTGGTTCTCTAGCTATTCTAATATTCTCTTCTCTCTGCTCTCTAGCTAAACTCTCTGTCTTTTCTATCTCTCCCTTTCTTTTCTATCTTCCTCCTCTTTTCTTTATCTGGCTATTGTATCTCTCTCTCTTTCTTTTCTACCTTCCTCTTTTTTCCATTCTCTGGCTATTCTATCCCTCTCTCTTTCTTTTCTATCTTCTTCCATTAAATTTAATATAAGTTTAGTCCTATCTACATGGCTGTTTTTTCGTAAGCCTCTTTTGGAAATTTAGCTTCTACTACTCCTGCTACTCGGCCTACTCGGATTCTTTCCGTCTTTATATCCTCTTAATTCGTTTTCTGAGTCTGTTCTTCCTATAACTATATTTTCTCTTTCTGAGAATAATTCTTTCTGAATCTGCCGTAAATTCTTTTCTCCTTCCACGGTTCATACCGGAGGTCGTCCAATTACTGATTTTGTTTTGAAATTTCCCCCTTCACACGTGTCAGAATTGTCTATTTCACCCCCTGAGTGAAATATGGTTCTATCTGATGGTGTTTTTCTTAGGGTGTTTCCAGCGGGAATCGCATACAATCGTGGGTCTGAATACAATTTTTGGTTTACCGTGGTAGTTTTTTTTTCGAATTCATATCCAATTCTTTCAATTCTTGTCCATTTTCTGACCTTTTTTGAATCTTCCGTTTTTCCGCCTTTACCTCAAGGTTTATTTCACGTCAAAATACTTCTTCCGTCTAACTGAAAATTCTTTTACCAATGTCTCTTCTTGTCTTGTCTTAAAAAATTGTTGCGTTTAAATTTGCCGATTTTATGTGGGGGGCGCAGCCTCCCTTGTCTTACAAGTTAATTAGTTACGTGATATATTGATTCCTAAATTTTATTTCTTATTATTGTCTAACTAGGCACAGCCCAGATAAATTTTTTTTCTCTTCGCGATTTTTTTATATGTAACCACAATAGGCTACTATGTAGGCTAACTCAACTTGTCTCTTCGAAACACGGTATTTTTTTTACTATCAGGTTTACCGATAGGACCTTTCTTGCTGTCACCAGTATTCGTGTGTTAATGTATGGGTGTCACCACTTATTGGTGCAAAAATAGTTGTACACCACTTACTGGAGGGGAAAGCCCCTGATGACACCAAACATTATAATGAAATGCCCGCGCTTACCACAACAGTTTTGAAAATATAGGGTTTGTTAATACCCAATTTATAATATACCCTACCTAAAATATACAATATACGCCCCAGGGTATGATAACATGATCGAACGGTCAAATAGCCAAATTCTAAGGCCATGGGTGCACCCAGCTCGGGTCGCAACTAGAATCTCTAGCTATCTCCTTGGAAGGTAACGAACCCCCCTGTCGATATAATAATGACGGTATCTCGTAACTCTGTTCCTACCCTGTCTGGGTTCCTGGAAAAATAGTATACACAGCAGTAGAAAATATCTTACTTGTAATCTTCCAAAAAGTCATACACATATAACACTTTGAAAGGAATAGACCTCCCCAAACGGGGTCTCAATCTAGACTAACTCAAATATAATATTTGTTCTATACAGCAAACTTTACATAGGGGTGGACCTTCGCTTGGCCCTGGCCAATCCCCTAAATTACCATCCAAAATCCATTCTACTTTTGCGTAATTTTGTCATTCAATGGCCCGAACCCGGAAGACCAAAATAGAATTTAAGTTCAAAGCTTACTTATTACGAATGAATCTAGCTTGACAACAAGAGTTCAACTTATGATTAAAATTATCTTGTAGGCAAATACAATTACAGAAAAGAAAATCGGTCATTAATCTGAAAAGAAAATAAACAAGGGGTCGAACCCCAACAAATAGATATATCAAAAGAGTCAGCCTATTAGCTGACTTCATATATATAAGTTTCATTAAGTTTAGTTTTTTAGTTAAATTAAGTTTAGTCAAGGGTTACAAGCCTGAGAATATTTGCCTGGTTGTCAAAAAAAGGGGAAAACACCCCCTATAAGTCATAGAATCTTAATGAAAGTCACATCATGAGATTCAGCGTATCAAACAACCCTAATGTAAAGGTTTCAAGTTCCTATCTACAAAATTCGGAATTTTGTATTTTTACCAGAAAAAAGATCAGGGATGCGCGTTTTTTTCTTTTATTTGTTGTTTTTTTTTCAGGGGTGATCGTAACAACCCGATGGTCCTAAAACATGGTGAGAGATCTCATTCGAATGAAAATTAAGAGTTCCAGTGCTCTTTTTAAGTGACCAAAATGATTGGAGGACAATTAGGCCCCCTCCCCCAGCTCTTATCCCAAAATCGTCCGATCAAAATTTTGAGATAAACATTTTGTTCATCTTAGTTTTCTGACAACATGGGAGTGCTTTCAGTGATTTTGTTGTATTATTCATTTTCAAATGGCTCTCACAATACTGATTACAGGGGTGGACTTGGAATTGATTCTTTGAAGTGTTGTAAAATTTAATTTAAGCTAAGAAATAACTGTATTAATTGATAATGGAAGATTTTAGTTACATGCAAACTGCAAAAGCATAATCGGAAACATTTGAATAGTTTCTTGATTCTCTTAAATGTTGTAAAATAATTTTGATGCTAAAAAATATCTCTATTAATTGATAATGGAAGATTTTAGTTACATGCAATCTGCAAAAGCAAAGATTCTGAAATATTTCAATAGTTTCTTGATTCTTTAAAATGTTGTATAACCCTTTTTATACTAAGAAATACCTGTGTTAATTGATAATGGAAGATTTTTACTTATATGCAAACTGCAAAAGCATAAATTCTGTAACATTTGAATTATTTATTTATTTTTTGAAATATTGTAAAATCCTTTTGATGCTCAAAATACCTGTATTAATTAATAATGTGAACATTTTAGATATATGCCTCAAGTGTTGTCATCTTTTCAGCTCTACGCATAAATTGATGTACACGTTTTCACCTCCACTTATAGATGGTAGCACATCTGCTCGGGCGCACAGACATAGTGAGAGAGACAAGCAAAAAGTTAGGTTCACTTAGGTTCACTTAGCATGGCACGCCATGTTAAGTAGAGGTGAAAAGGAATACTGCCACCTATATATAGAGCTGAAAACTTGACACGTGTGTTTTCTTTTTGATTGATAAGAATATACACGTTTAAGATACATCTGATCTATTAAAAAATATTTGATCAATTAAGAAACTTGAGTTTTATTTTTGACTACTAAGAATACACTCGGTTAAAATATATTTTATCATACAGACTTTTAAGATACATCTGATTTATTAAAAATATTTGGTCGTTTACGAAACTTGAGTTTTATTTTGACTAATAAGAATTCACTCAATTGATTTGCATCTGATGTATTAAAAAATATTTGGTCATTTGAGAAATTTTGGGTTTTATATTTGATTACTAAGAATAAACGTGGTTATGATAAATCTGATTTATTAGAAATATTTGATCATTTAAGAAACTTGAGTTGTATTTTTGAGCAATAACAATACATTCGGTTAAGATACATCTGATCTATTAAAGAATTAATTAAAAACACTTTTTCCACAAAATAAGTTTTTCAAAGAAAAGTAAAGAACTCCATTAAGCAAAAAATTAGCAGAAACCAAATCAAATATTCTACCAAGCTCGAAACTACCACAAATCAGCATCGATAAATAAATGAAACCCAAAACGAACAGAAATTACAATAATTAAACGAGTCAAACTCAAAACGAGCAGAAATTAACATAAGTTGGGCGCAAAACCCCTACGCCTTCCCAAGGCCAGAAAAAAATTTGCACTTTACTAAAAAAAATACAAATGAATGTGCATTGTCAGTTCAATATACATATGCTGATATTTAGTAATCAAAATGTTAAAATTATTTGATTTATTAAAGTTACAAAAGTAAAAACATTTATATTTTTTTCAGTAAAGTGTTTTTTTGGGAAATTAAAGTGTTGTTTGGGGGAAAGATGGGCGTGGGGGTTGTTAGTTGCCCTCCAATCCCTTTTGACTATTAAAAAAGGACTATCTCTTTGAATTTCCTATCGAATGAGCCTTTTTGAAGTTTCTACGACAATGCCTTCTATAAAAACCTTATATGCCCCCAGGGCATAACTTAAAACCCTTGCCCTGTGGGTTGTGGGGGAGTGTCCTCCTCAAAACACATTTAATGATGGATATGGGGGGGGGGGCTAGTTGCCCTTCATTCACTTTAAACTATTAAAAAAGGCACTAGCCCTTTGAATTTCCAATCAAATGAGCCCTTTTTGAAGTTTCTATGACAACGCCTTCTATAAAAACCTTATAACCTCAGGACATAACTTAAAACCTTGCACTGAGGGTTGTTGGGGAGTGTCCTTCTCAAAAACATATTTTTTATCTTGAAATCAACTACGCTGAACAAAATGGCTATATCAACATTTTGATTGGATGTGTTTGGGGGAATGATGGGTTGGGGGGAAAAGTTGCCCTCCAATCACTTTCGACTATTAAAAAGAGCACTAGCCCTTTGAATTTCCAGTCGAATGAGTCTGTTTTGAATTTTCTACGACAACACCTTCAATTAAAACCTTATATGCCCCCAGGGCATAGCTTAAAACCCTTGCCCTGAGGCCTGTGGGGGAGTGTCCTCCTCACAAACATATTTTCTTCAAACATATTCATTTTTAAATCAACTACGCTGAGCAAAATGGCTATCTCACAATTTTGATTGGATGCGTTTGGGGGAATGATGGGCGTGGGGGGGGGGGGGCTAGTTGCCCTTCAATCAATTTCGACTATCAAAAAGGGCACTAGCCCTTTGAATTTTCAATCGAATGAGCCTTTTTTGAAGTTTATACGACAGCGCTGTCTATAAAAACCTTATATAAAACCCTTGCTCTGAGGGTTGCGGGGGAGAGTCCTCCTCAAAAACACATTTTCTATCAGAAAATCAACTACGCTGAACAAAACAAGTATCTCAAAATTTCGATTGGATGTGTTTGGTGGAATGATTGGCGTGACGGGGGGCTAGTTGCCCTCCAATCACTTTCGACTGTTAAAAAGGGCACTAGAACTCGCGATATCCAATCGAATGAGTCTCTTTTGAAGTCTCCACAACGAATCTTCTATACGAAGTGCCCTGCTTTAAAGAAAACAAATAATAAACTGTACATTGTGTCAACATTGATCATTAATGCCCTCATTGCATAACTTAAAACCCTTGCCCCGAGGGTTGTGGTGGAGTGTCCTCCTCAAATATATTCTCTATCTGGAAGATATTTTCTATCTGGAATCAACTACGCTGAACAAAATGGCTATCTCAAAATTTTGATTGGATGTGTTTGGGGGAATGATGGGTGTGGGAGGGGGGGGGGCGGTGTACCGTGAGTAAAATGTGATATATTTAAAATAAAAAAAATAAAATCTTTTTCTTTCTAAAGATAATTCCGACTTCCTCTAATTAAGTGTAAATCTCGCTTCAAAAAAGAAAACTTATTAATCAGCGAAAAGAGAAATTGTATTTTAGCCTCAGCCAAACAACGACGCCAGTCGGTTTTGAATCTCGCTAAGATGTTTGGTAATAAAAAAAATGCTAGAGACAAAGTTTCACAGGAAGCTTAAGTTATAACCTTTAATCATCAGATATATTAAAAAAATTATTGGACGGTCAGTGAGCATAATGAGGTAAGTTTGCAAACATAAGTACAAGGTAGCGGCCCCCTCCCCAGGACTTGGGCCAATCGTGAAAAAGCTAGTAGAGCGCAGAAGCTATATTTGTGTGATATAGTGAAGAAAAGTGTTTTTTCGAGGCATTCGTTTTGTCAGAGTTATTATGGAGGTCATATGATGAGGCATTCGTCGATCAGAATCATTATTATTGGCATTCAGGCATTGCAATTCAAACTATTAGAAACATTCTTTGTTAGAATTAGTATGCAGTCATTGTAGAAACTTGGTCATTACTATCTCTGCTTCTAATTGTCATCAATTGAAGTGAGCACTGTTGTACACCTAAAATGTAAGTCACAATAAAACTATTGCTTTTCTATTTGTGTTTGTTTTATTTATATATCTGTATCTAATCGCACTGCAGGATACTAGTTCATATGCCTCCATCGGTAACGTTCCCAGGAATCTGATTTATAACTAAACATTAGAGGTAATTAATAAGAGATAACTCGAGGAAGCGAGGTTACGCTCCTGGATCGATAGTTGGAGAATTTCTAACCTACTATAGCTACGTATTTTATTTTCTCGCCTTCAGCGAGTGGCGCGATCTGTACAACACTTTAAATCATATTATTACTTTTGTGGCCCCAGACTTCATTGCCACGTGTGGCACATCTTAATCGCCACAGCTTTAAAGCATAATATTTCATTGACGCGGTCAATCGTCATTACCGCAATTAACACAGTCCAGTCTATTCTTTTTATTGCTAAATATGGCGCGGTTAGAAATTGGAAGAAGACACGTGAACTAGTTAAGCCGTAAACTTTGTAATTTAAATTTAATTATTGGAGAGATGCAGAAATATAAGAAAAAGCGATTAAGCCTCTAATCGCTAAGCTATAATAGGAAACCCTTTTAAAATATCTCATAGGAGATAATACCCTCCCCCAAATAGGTTAAGGGGAAAAATAAATTTATTTTGAGTTATTCAAACGCAAAAATGTCAGAAGAATTAAGTGAACTACCAATGGCGCAAAAGTTTGTCGCAAAAAAGGTAGAAATAGCAAAATCTATTCCGCAATACGATGGACAAACAGATATCGACGAATTTAATATCCAATTGGCCCAGTTTGTAGATTTAACAAAAACAGAGCTAGAAACGTTGGTCAGCATGCTCCTATTAAAATTAAAAGGTCAGGTTTTAACCTTCCTAAAGAAAATTCAACATACTATAGTTGATGATACCAGCTTTACAACAAATCCGGTAGAAAAATTCTTAACGGCATTTAAAGATAGATTTATCGAAACCAGTTCCACAAATAAATTAAAACACGGACTGGTATGCTTTGACCATTCAAAAAACGTAAGAGAATATCTTGATAATATACGAATTTTAGTAGAAGCAAAATAAAGAAAAGGTTCAGGAGAACTCTATGAAAAAGTCATACTAAATACCTTTTTGCAAGGGCTACCCCCAAAACTATAGAGAATGGTAATATCCAAAAATATTCAGACTTTAGATCTTGCAGTTCAGGAGGTAGGGCGATTGATCGAAGTTTATACGATGGTGGCAAATCACAGTAAAGCAAAAATAAATAGCCTAGGCGAATCAAACACAAGCCTGACCTTCAAGGGTGATCAGGCGTCTCCCAATTTCTTTTCAAGGGATAACTCTCCAGTGCTACAAAAAAATAGAACGCAAGAACCCACTAGGCAGAAAACAGTACGTTTTCAGCCCGTCAAACAAATTAGTTATGACAATAACCCTACAATAATAAGATGCTATATTTGTAATTTTATTTGGCATATCGCGAGAGAGT
Organism: Artemia sp. Qi Xiang Cuo; assembly: GCF_049724085.1. NCBI lineage: Eukaryota > Metazoa > Arthropoda > Branchiopoda > Anostraca > Artemiidae > Artemia > Artemia sp. Qi Xiang Cuo. The sequence goes on from NC_142810.1 coordinate 42,679,479, forward strand.
GCCATTATGTCCCCAATCGCACACCAAGGATCGCCGTCGGTAAAACACAAAATTATGGCAGCCATTTGTTCGGCAGAACAAATTTTAGCGCCAGTGGTGCACTAGGCTATAGCCAGGGAAGATTGCGCCAATCAGTACCTTACAACGCGTACCAACCAAATGTGTATAACCCTCCCCACAATAGACAAAATAATTATCGGCCGACCGGAAATGCAAATTTTTCCAGCAGACGGCAATTAGTTAATTGGCCGACGGGAAATGAAAATTTTTCAAGCCAACGGCATTTGCGGTCAGCGCCAACACCCGGCACTGGCACAAGAAATCCAAACTATCATAATAATACATGGCAAAATAAAAAAACAAATGTAAATCAATTGGATATGCCTACGGAATCTCACTTGTCTGAATCTCTACTGCAGACACCGACGTACGAAATAAATCCACGGGGAAATGTGTCATGACCCTCAGAAGAATAAATTGGACCCAGAGGGTGCCTAGAATATTTTATAGGTACAAACTAATAATAGTATCGTCCTTTAGTGAGAGTAATAACAAGTTACCTATATTCAATGATTTTTGTGTAGCAAATGTTTACTTTAAAGCTTTGATTGACTCTGGTTTAACGATTAGTATCATAAACTCATGCGTATTTAATGTGTTGCCTCTGCATATTAGGCGACAGAGGAACCCTAATAATCCCAATTTAACTAGCGTGACAGGGCATAAATTGGACGCAAGAGGTTCAATTCGCCTAGACGTAAAAAGGAATAATAGAATCTTTCTGTAAAATTTTATAATATGCGATAACTTTCCGTATGAAGCCATTATCGGCGCAAATTTTCTAAGGTCTAATAGAGTATTATTAGACGTAGGAAACGAAAGGCTTGTCTACCCGGCTAAGGTAGGAGAAGGAATTTCTACCTTAAAAAATTTTAACAGAGGTTACGAAGAGAACGCAACAGTAAATAAAATTTCTGGCGGTATAATGTTGCAATCTTTTGAACCTCATGGCATAATCAGAAATTTGTTCAATTATTCTGAGAGACATTGTTGAAATGAAGTAAATTTAAATAATAAGTGTATTGAATCTGCAAAAATAAAAATAGGAGATATGCGACAGTATGGGTCAAACGAAATCAAGAAAATAGCGGAATTATGGAAAACATAGTAAAACCCAATGTGACGCCGCAATATGCAGCAGTGACGCAGCAAAGCGCCAGTAGGTATCTATTAGACAATGAAAGTAAAGAAAAATATTAAGGATCCGCGATTCGGAAAAAAAAAATCCCTCCAAAAACAATACAAGGAATACAAATATCACATATAGCTGAATCAATGGAAAGCAAATCCAAAATATGGCTTGCGACCCCATCAAATGAAATTCCCGAAAATCTGTTATGCGAGGAACAGATTATATCTTCCGACAAAGGAGAAGGTTTTATTTGGGTAACTAATTACCACGAAAATGATGCAATTACAATAAAAATGGGGACGTGTTTAGTTCAAATCCAAGTTATCTCGGAGAATGATTTAGATGATTTGAAAATTCCAAAAGAAAACCTAGTTAATGGCATTAAAACCTCTAATAACAAATACCCTCTACTTAAATCGCAATTCTTAAACAAATTTAACATGGATCATATTACGGACTTAGATATTAAAAAAAAATTATGCGAATTATTATGGAATTTTAAAGATGTATTTTCCACATCTGAAGATGACATCGGACTGATACCATTTTATGAACATTCAATTTTAACGACTGGTAATCCTGTAGCGAAACAGCCATATCGTGTGCCGTATAAGCACAGAGTGGTTAAAAAATGAACTTTGTAAATTAGAAAAAAATGAAATTTTACGTCAAAATATAAGTCCGTATAGTACACCAGTGATCATGGTACCAAAGAGGAATGGCGACCTAAGACTGATTATAGACTATAGGCCACTCAGCGAATAAGTAGTTAGTGATAAATTTCCTTTACCAAGAATAGATGAAATTCTTGACTCTATTTCAAGCAAAAACTAAATTTTTACTTCTTTGGATCTTACCCAAGGCTACCACCAAAGTGAAAATAGCCGAAAAAGATGTCTATAAAACTGCGTTTTCTACGACTGAATGTGGTTCATACGAATATTTAAGAGTACCATTTGGACTTAAGACAAGTTCAAGCGCGCTATGCAGACCTTTATTACATCTATTAAGAGGATTAAAGAATATCATTCATTTTGTTGATGATGTCATATATGTGGAAGAAAACACTGAACAACACTTAGCAACATTAGGTAATGTGTTCGAGAAATTCAGACAGGACAATTTAAAATGCCGGCCTGAAAAATTAGATTTATTTCAACCTAAAATTAAATTTTTAGGAGTAGTGGTGACGCAAGGAGAGATACCTCCAGACCCTGACAAAATAAAATGTGTTGAAAACCTCAAACCCCCAGGAACTATGAAAGAATTAAGAGGAATTTTAGGTCTTACTAGTTACTTTAGAAAATTCGTGTGCAATTACGCCCAAATTGTGAAACCCCTCAAGGAAGTAACTAAAGGGAACTCCCAAAATGTTACCTGGTCCCAGGAAGCTCAAACTTCCCTAGACCATCTCAAAAAGGCACTCACTTCAGAACCAATATTATCGCTGCCTAATTTTGAAAACGGACAGTTTGTGGTCAGAACAGATGCTTGCTCAAAGGGCATTGGTGCTATTCTTTCGCAAATAATCCCGGTAGAAAACCCTAATCCTCTAGAGGGAACGCCTAAACAAAAACAAATAGAAAAAGTTATATGCTATTCGAGTAGAACCTTATCAAAAGGCGAAAGTAGTTATTCTGCCACAAACTTAGAATTATTATCAATAATCCACCACTTGGACAAATTTAGACACTATTTAATTGGTAGAAAATTTATACTATGATCAGACCATAAAAGCTTGCAGTACCTGCCCACATTTAAAAACCCCACGGGAATTCTAGCTAGATGGATTATGAAAATCCAAGATCTAGATTACGAATTTGAATATTTAAAAGGTAAACAAAATGCAGCTTGTAACTTTTTGAGTAGATACTCAGAAAATACGCCGTCGAAAACGGAGGAAAATGAAGTTAACGCTATCAATACTAAGAGCAAACATAAATGTAATAAAAACAAAGACAAAGACACAGTAAAGGAAAATAAGGGTAACCGTTGTCCCTTGTCTTTAGAAAATATACGAACAAATCAAGAAAAGGACAAAATGTGTTTAGCACTCATTAATTATTTTGTGAATAATGATGCGTTACCAGATAAATTCAAAACTCTTAGAAAAGAGGTAGATAATTTTTACTATGACATTCATGAAGAAATACTGTGTAGAATCGTGACTCTTGAAGCAAATATAAACCAAACCTCAATAATACCTGTATTACCCCAAAACTTAATAATACCTGCCTTCGAATATTTTCATTCAGATATAGGTGGACACTTAGGAGTAACGAAAACTTTCCATAAATTAGAACAATATTTTTACCTGCCGTCGGCAGTAACAAAACTTAAGGAATTTGTAAGTACATGCCAAGCGTGTAACTTAAGAAAAAAACCCCAAGCTTATCCTAATCCTCCTATGGAAAGAGTCCCGGTAGCGAGATTCCCCTTCAATATTGTCTCATTTGATTTATATGGAACCAGTGGAGGATTACCTGTTTCCAACAGAGGCCATACTTGTATTCTTTCAGTTATAGATCATTTTTCCGGATTTACTTTTGCAAAAACATTAAAAAATCAAAGCGCTTACGCCACAAGTAAGGCGTTAGCGAAATTATTTTTAAAAGTTAGCATCTCAAATAAGGTTTTAAGTGACAACGGAAGCAATTTTGTTTCAAAAGTAACAAAAGACTAAATGAGTTTTCTGAACATAGAGAAATTGATGACCTCCCCACATCACCCACAAGCTAATGATAAAATAGAAAATAGGCATAAAATATTTTCGAATGTATTAAGCATTTATACAAAAGACAACAGGAACGATTGGGATTAATTCTTACCTTATTTAACTAACATAATCAATACTGCTTATTCAGAAACAGCCAAAGACAACCCTTTTTATTTACTTTTTGGTCGCGATTTTAGAATCCCCTATGAAGAAATTATTGGATCCCGGCAATATCACAATAACTCGGAGGATTACAAACAAGAATTCATAAATAGGATGAGGAAATCTTATAAGATAGTTAGGCAAGAATTGGAAAAATGTAAAATAAACCAAGAGGTAAGAAACCAACCCAAAATCAAAGGGAATATAGATTTTAAGATAGGAGATTGTGTCTACCTATAAGAACCTATAAGACGCATGTTAGCCGATTAAAAAGATCGCAATTTCCAGAAAGATGGGCACCGCGTCCCCCGTCTACCGATTCGTCAGATGCAGAAAATGAGCCCCCTAAATCAAGATTGGCAGAGCTAAAACCCTTTAATTTCAAGCAAGACTATTTCGAGAATGATAGTGACGAGGAAAACTTTGAAGAATTTTTAGCTATGAAAAATCTGGTTATTCCCAAGAGAAAATCCCTAATACCAGTAAGAATAAAAACGCCAAAAGATCCAAAAAGTTCATCATCAGAGAGCGCAGGAGAATTTGATTATACGATATCTCCAAAACCGCAATTTTTCCCTGATAGAATTCCGACCCCTTGTCCCCCCAAAAGACTTCCAGACGATATGGTTTCCCCTGCAACACCAATAGAGAGGGCCCTGTCATTACAGGAGGAATTGTACAGAGGAGGAGAAACTCCGGGTATTATTGTGAAGAAAACTCCTCCCAAAGATTCAATTAAAACAAATCTGCGAGAAGCCATGGATTTAATAAATTTCCCAATAAAAAAGAGTCAAAGTACATTGCCTAGGAATGAAACTCCCAAGGATGACCAGCAAGGACAATATCATGATATAACTGTGTCAAAGTTCAAGCCTAAATAGTGGACTTCATGGAAGGAAACACTAGTGCAAAGAATGCCCCATCTCCCCTGAAGAAATGGCATTTAAACAGTGGTGGAACCCCACAAAAAATTTTGATTCCTCTCAAAGCTCTCAAGAATCTTTCAAATCTCCCGAGTTGAAAACTCAAAGCGATGACTTAGAGAATAAACCTTCTACTTCCAGAGGAGTAGAAATTTACGAAGGGAGGGCAGGTGATACCTCAAAAATGCGAAGTGCCCCTTCTAAAAGTTCTAATGCGGAATCATTGGAAACCAGTTCCGAAGAGTCTGACGACGAATCACCATATGGTAGTTAAAGAAATAGGGAAATCAAAACCGAATTCAGCGGCTGCGCACGCGAAAGAAACAAAATTAGAAGGGCAAGAATTTTTGAAAAAAAAAATTATCAAAAATTCGATCTCATATCGCTAGCAAAACCGAAAAAGAAAAAACCGCAAGAAACAGAACTAAAAATAACGACACAGTCAGGTAGATCGGTTAAAAAACCTGATAGATGGAATGGCACTTAATCAGTATAGGATTAAAAGATTTTAATGGATAGGGGTCCTAAATGAGTAATAATTTAAAAACTTTTAGTTCACAAGTAAAAATCATACAATTATAAAAAAAGATGTAGAAAAATTTTGTTCAACATATATCATGGCTTCGCATGAATCAAAACCGTCTGATACCGTCTGTTCAACATATATCAGTTCCCGAAAACAAATTCTAATTTAAAAGTCACATTGCATATAATTAATTCGAATGATTTCCTTTAATATAAAAAGTATACCCGTACCATTCCAATACGATGTATCCAGTCCAGCTGAAAAAAGCCGTGATAGGAAGTACTAAACGAGAAATATTCATACACCTTAGAAATGATCTTTGCTTATTTTCTGTTCCAAGAGAAACTGTTAGAACTTTGTCTTGCTATAATAATACAGAAAGAATAAATTCAAGTTACAGGACAGAATTACTGTTACAAGATGTGGGTATGATAACCATAAAACAAGTATGTCCACTTGTAACTAAAGAGTCAACTGTTCGAACGCTGTTAATTACCACGATGGCAAATATAATAAGTCCTAAAATAATCAATTTTAAGGCAATCAACCTGTCGTACACTATTCCCAATATAGAGAATGAGGAACTGAAAACCTTGATATGGTCCAAAACAGAAAAGATTAAAGGGACATTAAGGCTTACATAAATAAGAGAAGCATTAGACACCCAGATTCCCCTATTTCCAAATGAAGACCAAAGATTAACGTACGTGGATAATAGATACGGATTATTCTCAACCAATTTCTGGTGCAACATACTACTGACCGTATGTTTCGTATTCGCGATTTCCCAGACCATGAAAACCTTACTGACTTTAAATTATGGTAAAATCCTGAGACTAAGAAGGCAAACTCCAAAGGAAGAACACGGGGAAACGACTGAAATGCAGAAGTTAAACCCGGAACCCCATGAGAACGTCAAAGCAATGCAATAGGAAAGACATTAGAAAATGAGTGGGTCTAGAGGTCTTCACTCGCCCTTGCTATGTGTTTTTCCCTCATTCTAAGTGTAGTTTACGTAAAACTGTGTGGTAACGACGCTGTGAAATACATTTCTTAAACATCACAAACGTGCGTAAACAATGAAGGCATGAAATATGTTGCAAAATTAGACCTCAAACTTAATGATGTTGCGTAACTTATATTTAAATGGTTATTTTAAATCTAATATAGAATTAAATGAATGTTGAGAAAAATTAAGTTAAATTGTGTGTAATAAAGTATACCAAGGAAAATAATAAGGGACATTATTTAAAGTTAAGAGAAGTAATATCTTATAAGAGAAATGACAATGCCATTTTGTTAAAAACAATATATACATATTAACATTGGCATTTGCTTGATATTGCGTTTTAGGGTAATATTAACCATTTATTGTAACCAATCATATTGCTTGTTATGTATTATGACGATTTGTTTTAAAGAACGTCTGATTCTGCCTCGTTATTTTTATTACAGGAAGTGGATTGACATATTGGAAATCGATCATTACAATGAGTTGTCCAGTGCAGATACAACCTAGTAGCATCTATTTTCATCATACCTCAACCAACGAAGAGTACTCACCATAGACTCCAGGCAATTTTTGTCCATGCTTCGTTTACAAAAATTATAGTTACCTTTTGATTGTTGTTTTGTCGACAACAAACCATATTATGTATCAGGTAACACTATATTTGAATCTCAGTATCCAGTGCATTATCGAACTATATAATCACATAAATCCTGAGAACCCCATCGACCAGTATAAGATATAAGTAAATAAATATAACCCTCGATAGTCATTATGGACCTATGTACCATGTTATTGTATAGTTATGATATTTGATGATCCTAAAAATTATTTATGTGTCGCAGATTCACGCATCGAATCCCTTTCGACTATTTCGCGGAATCCATCCTATCACCTCTATCAAATGCGAAAAGTTCATATCTCTGTTATCCCATAAATGTTACGAGATAATTTCTGAAAAATGGATCTGAAAACCAACCATTGAATTACAGAAACCAAACTGAACCCCAGTGACCAACCCCTCAGTGACAATATACCCCTCCCACAGGTTAAAGACAATATGTTGAAGGAGTCACTAAAGTTTGATGTCAGCCCATTCCAAATCCAAACATCAATTCCCCTGGGATTAACCAAGGAATCACCGCAAAATTTAATAGACGCAAGCCAGACGCGAACAATTTTATAAGAGAACTGTAATCTCTAAACGTACTAATGAGCAATTTTATACGAGAAATACATTCTCTATGTGCTTTAAAATATACCCAAAATGATAAGCTGAGAAGAAAATGAACGCAGACCCTGTGTTCAACCCCTTAATGATAAGGCTCCCTATGGACTATCCAAAAAGAGCAGGTGAGAATGAACTCTGATATCAAAACGTCCACACACCTGTACCTGGGAATATCATTTCCCATTTGACATATAGAGAAAGCTTTTCGTCCAAGATGAACATAATCATGCTCGACCTGTTCTGCGAAGAAACTATATTGCAAGTGTTTTAAAAATTTTTGCCAAGACGAAAGGAGTGAAGGACCATAATTTACAACAGAAGGATTGAGTACGCTAAAGGACACGAAGGTGATGAAATAGCTGTGAATTTGCATTTGTTACATTTTAATAACTTCGATAACTTAAAAATTCCAATATCCTATCAGTAATATTACATAGCAAACATTCCCAGTGAAACTGTTCTAATGTGTACCAGTGAACTTGGTAAACATAATATTGTGTGTTTTAAATCGTTCTCATATGTAGTTTTAGATGTTCAGATTGAATTATGTGTAGCGTTGTCGTACTATTCATTTAATGTAGCGTAGATAGGAAGCAGTGTGCCATATAGTCAGCAAAATCAAAAAAAAACTTGTAAAAGGTGAATTCTCAAGAAATCTTATGCAAAGGTAGAATAGCCCCAACTGTGTTGGAAATTTAAAATTCATCAGAGTTAGATGTAGAAAAAGCAAAAAAATCTTTAGTATCATAGCTAGGCTAGAACCATAAATAATCTTAATCTAATAGATGAACTTTAGAAAGGGATATATAATAAAATAAGAAAAGTAATAGAGAAAATTTTTAGCACTCCTAATCAAGCTTATATAAAAGTATAAAATAGTACAATGTCAATTAAAATTACGTAGGACCAATAGTAAATAAAATAGTGAATATTTCAGAAACCCAAGGGCAAGCAAGTCCTAATGACGGGACGTCATTAAATAGTGGGAAGGGTAATATGTACCGTGAGTAATATTTGATATATTTAAAATACAAAAAAATAAAATCTTTTTCTTCCTAAAGATAATTTCGACTCCCTCTAATTAAGTTTAAATCTAGTTTCAAAAAAGAAAAGTTCTTAATCAGCAAAAAGAGAAATTGCATTTTAGCCTCAGCCAAACAACGACGCTATTCGGTTTTGAATTTCGCTAAGATAATTGGTAATAAAAAAAATGCTATATACAAAGTTTCACAGGAAGCTTAAGTTATGACGTTTAATCACCAGATATATTTAATAAAAATTATTTGAGGGTCAGTGAGTATAATGATGTGAGTTTGCGAACATAAGTACTAGTTAGCGGTACCCTCCACAGGACTTGGGCCAATCGTGAAAAAGCTAGTAGAGTGCAGAAGCTATATTTGTGTGATATAGTGAAGAAAAGTGTTTTTTCGAGGCATTCGTTTTGTCAGAGTTATTATGGAGGCATTATGATGAGGCATTCGTAGATCAGAATCATTATTATTGGCATTCAGGTATTGCAATTCAAACTATTAGAAACATTCTTTGTCAGAATTATTATGCATTCATTGTAAAGACTTGGTCATTTTTATTTCTGCTTCTATTTGTCGTCAATTGAAGTGAGCGCTGTTGTACACCTAAAATGTAAGTCACAATAAAACTATTGCTTTTCTATTTGTGTTTGTTTTATTTATATGTCTGTATCTAATCGCACTGCAGGTAACTAGTTAGTATGCCTCCATCGGTAACGTTCCCAGGAATCTGATTTCTAACTAAACATTAGAAGTTATTGACAAGAAGATAACTCGAGGAAGCGAGGTTACGCTCCCGGATTGATAGTTGGAGAATTTCTAACCTACTATAGCTAAGCATTTTATTTTCTTGCTTTCAGCGAGTGGCACGATCCGTACAACGCTTTAAATCATATTATTACTTTTGTGGCCCCAGACTTCATTGCCACGTTTGGCGCATCTTAATCGCCACAGCTTTAAAGCATAATATTACATTTGACGCGGTCAATCTTTATTACCACAATTAACACAGTCCAGTCTATTTTTATTATCGCTACAGAGGTTAGTTGCCCTCCTATCGCTTTCGCTAGCACGCTTCCTATGATAGCTGATCATTTGAGAAACTTGTGTTTTATTTTGGATTAATATGGATATACATGGTTAAGATACATCACATTTATTAAAAATATTTGATTATTTAAGAGACTGGAGCTTTGTTTTATACTAATAAGAATACATTCGGTTAAGATACGTTTGCTGTATTTAAAAAAATATTTGATATTTTAAGAAACTTGGGTTTTATTTTTAATTAATAAGAATACAGACTGTTAAGATAACTCTGATATATTAGAATCATTTGGTCATTGAGGAAACACGAGTTTTAATTTCTTTTGTATTAACAAGAATAAACTTTAATATACACTTGGTGTATTAAAAAATAGTTGGTCATCTAAGAATCTTGGGTTTTATATTGGATTAATAAGAATAAACATGGTTAATATACATCTGAAATTTTTGATTTTATTAAAAATGTTTGATCATTTTAGAAACTAGGGTTTTATTTTTGAGCAATAATAATACATTCGGTTAAGATACATCTGATCTATTAAAGAATATTTGATCATTTAAGAAACTTGAGTTTTATTTTTGACTGATAAGAATACACTCGGTTAAAATATATTCGTCATCGTATTTTAAATGCAGTACTGTGGTTGTAGCAGCAGTTGTGGAAGCAGTAGTGGTGGTGGTATTTTTAGTAGTGAAGGTAAAGCACATACAATACCTTTCTGGTCAATTGATCATCTCCCTTATCATTTCCTGAAAGTTCCAAAACAATACACTCAGTCATTTAAGAGTTACGTCTTTTTGACAGCCCGTATACAAATAGCGTGCTTTGATTTAGTTCAACACTCCCCTCAGCTTACTGTGAAAGGTTTACCTGAATGCCATTTATCATTTTGGAAAGTAACAAATTGTCTAGCTTACAGCCCTTGTTTTGGAGGCTGTGAGGGGGGTTGACGTTCCAAAACCACAACTACAGGATCTTTCAACAGTTTTGAAGAAAGTAGACATCTCAAAATTTAGATTAGATGTTCTTTTGGGAAAATGGTGGCCGTGGGAGGAGGGGGGCTGGCTGCCTCAATTTACTTCTGACTTTAAAAAGAGCTCTATAGCTTCTAACTTCCAACCAAATAAGCTCTATTCAAAATTTATACAACCACCTATTCAATGAAAAATCTTATATGCCTTCAGGGCATAAATTATAAAGGTGGTCGTATAAACTTCGGAAGGGGCTCATTTGATTGGAAATAAGAAGTTCTAGGGTCTTTTTTAAGACTCAAAAGTGATCGGAGGGCAATTAGCCCCCCACGCCCTTTTTTCCACAGATGCATCAAATTAACAAATTTGAGATAGCGATTTTGTAAACAATAGTTATAAGGTCAAATAGTAAAATATTCCCGTCGACGCAACCCCCCCCCCCAGGAGAGGGGCGTAGACGTTGTAATTTATGCCCCGGGGACATAAGTGGTTCTTATGGAAGGGATGATCGTATAAACTTCAGAGAGGACTCATTTGATCTGAAACTGAAATCCCTAGCTCCCTTTCTAAGAGTCAAAAGGGATCCGAGGGCACCTAGCCCCCCCCCCCCGCACGCCCCGGTTTTCCCAAACCATCCGATCAAAATTTTGAGATAGCCATTTTGTTAAAATTGTTCAGATAACGAAAACTTCGGCGTCGACAAAACCCCACAGGGCCTAAGAGCAGGCGTGGTAAGGTCTGCCCCGGGGGTATATATGGTTCTTATGGAGAGGATACTCGTACAAACTTCAGAGAGTGCTTATTTGACTGGAAATTGGAAGTTTTAGTGCCCTTTTTAAGAGTCAAAAGTCAAATTATTAATGAAGGGCTGCTCGTATAAACTTCAGAAAGAACTCGTTTGACTGGAAATCAAAAGTTCTAGTTCACTTTTTAAGAGTGAAAAGAGATCCGATGGCAACTAGCCCCCCCCCCCATGTCATAAGGCTTCAATGTTTTATTATTTATTTTTCATTTTTTCCCAGAGGTACTTCATATGGAAGGAGCGGTCTATAAACTTTGGGAGGGGGGCTCAATCAATCGGAAATCGGAAATTATAGTGCCCTGTTTAAGATTCAAAAGTGATCGGAGGGCAACTAGCCCCCTCCCCCACACTTTTTCCCAAATTTATCCGATAAAAATTTGAGGAAGCCTTTTCGTTAAAATAATTCAAAAATCAGATAACAAAAACTCCATGGTCGACACAACCCCCCCAGAGCCCGGGGGCAGTTGTTTTGAGTTATGCCCTGGAGGCATATATGGGGGGGGAGGGGTGCTTTTATAAACATCTGAGGGGGTTTATTTGATTGGAAGATAAAAATTCAAGTTCACTTTTTAAGATTAAAAAAAGATCGGATGGAAACAAGCCAACCACCCTTTTTCCCAAACCCCTCCGATAACAATTTTGAGACATCTATTTTGTTAAAAATATATTAGAAGTCAAATAACCAAAATTCTGGGTCGACACAGCCCATCAGAGCCCAGGGGCTAGTGTTTTAAGCTATGCGTCTGGGACATATAGTTTTTTTATGTAAGGGGTGATCGTATAAATTTCAGAAGTGGCTCATTTGATTGGCAATTGAAAGTTTACAATCAAATGAGCCACACATACATAAACACACCCCCTCTTTTCCTCAAAGGAATTTGATGACAAATTTGAGATAGCCAGTTTGTTAACCCCTAACCCTCAATAGCCCCCTAGCCCCCTGACCCCCCAACCCTCGATTTCCCAAAATACATTCGATCTAAATTTTTAAAAATAGCCATTTTGTTCAAAATAGATCAAAGATCATAAAAAAAACTCCAAAGATAAAACGTCTCCCCATAACATGGGGGAAAGTGTTGTAAATTATCCCCCAGGGGCATATAAGCTTTTTATAGAAGGGTGGTCGTATAAAAGTCGGAGGGGGGGGGGCCTTCGATTGTAAATCGCACTTTCTAGTGCCCTTACTAAGAGTCAACAGTTATCAGAGGGCAACAAGCCTCCCCCCCCCAGAGCCCTTTTTTCCCAAAGGTATCCGATCAAAATGTTGATATAGCCATTTTCTCCCAAATAGTTTAAACATTAAACAACAAAACTCCGGGTCAAACCCCCCCCCAGATTCCGGGGCAATTTTGTAAGTTATGCCGCGGAGGCCTATAAGGTTTAATGTAAGAGGTGGTTGTATAAACTTCAGAGATGGCTCATTTGATTGGAAACTGAAAATTCTAGTTACCTTTTAAGAGTCATCAAAAGTGATTGGAGGGCTTCTCTCCTCCCCCCACACCCAAACCATCTATTCCCAAAATGTATCCGATCAAAATTTTTAGATAGCCATTAAGTTTAAAATATTCCAACGATCAGATGAAAAACTACTTGGGTTCAACATACCCCCCGTCCCTACCTGGGGGAAGGGGGAAAAGGTTTTAGTTGGAAGATGTGGTACTATATACTTCAGAAGGGACTCAAATGATTAGAAATTGAAAGCTCTAATTTCCTTTTTTCAGAGGCAACGCTATAACGTTGCTTATAATAAAGGTCATAAGGCTTCAATGTCTTATTATCTGTTCTTCATTTATTGTTTTTTCCCAAGGGCACTTCATATGGAAGGGGTGGCCGTATAAACTTCGGAGGGCGCTCTTTCGATTGGAAATTGGGATAGCCATTTTGTTGAAAATATTCCAAAATTAAAATTACCTTAACTCAGGGATTGAAAAACTCCTAAAAGCTCTCGGATAAGGGCTGTCACTTATGCAAGTTTCCCATCTATAGCATGTAAATTTTTTTATCATAGCGGTGCAATAGCGATTTTTAGCAATAGCGGTGACTAAGTAAAGAACGATGTTGGTACAATGTATTATTTATTTTTTGGTTCTTGGTCTTACACCATGGCAATTCGTATCGAAGGAGTTGTCGTAGAAACTTTGAAAAGGGCTCGTTTGATAGGAAATTTAAGTTTCCTGCGCCCTTTTTAATAGTCGAAAATGATTGGAAGGCAACTAAAACCCCTTCCACACCCATCATTTTCCCCAACACATCCAATCAAAATTGTGATATAATCATTTTATTTAATGTAATTGAAAGTTCTGGAAATTAGGTCTTAGTGGATGACAAGCCCTTCACAGCTCTCAGGGCAAGGGTTGTAATTTATGCCCTTGGGGCATATAAGGTTTTTATAGAAAGCGTTGTCAACTTCAAAAAGGGCTCATTTGATTGGACGTTGAAATGGATAGTGACCTTTTTAATAGTCGAAAGTGACTGGAAGGCAAAGAACACCCCTTCCACGCCCACCATTTATCCAAACACATTCAATCAAAATTTTGAGATAGCCATTTTGTTCAAAGTAGTTCCGGAAAGGTCCGGAAATTAAATATAAGAGGATGATACTCCCCCCACAGCCCTCGGGGAAAGGGTTGTAAGTTATGCCCTGGGGGCATATAAGGTTTATATAGAAAGAGTTGCCATAGAAACTTGAAAAAAAAGCTCGTTCGATTGGAAATTCAAAGGGTTAGTGCCCTTTTTAATAGTCGAAAGTGATTAGAGGGCAACTAACCCCCCTCTCACGCCTACCTTTTCCCCAAACAAATCCAATCGAAATTTTGATATAGCCATTTTGTTCAACATAGTTGAAGGTTCTGGAAATTAGGTCTTTGAGGATGACGCCCTCCCCACAGCCCTCAGGGCAACGGTTGAAAGCTATGCCCTGGAGGCATATAAGGTTTTTTTTTATAGAAAGCTTTGTCGTAGAAACTTCAAAAAGGGCTCATTTGATTGAAAATTGAAATGTCTAGTGCCCTTTTTATCGTCGAAAGTGATTGGAAGGTAATTAACATCCCTTCCATGCCCACCATTTATCCAAACACATCCAATCAAAATTTTGTGATCGCTATTTTATTCAAAGTAGTTGATGATTAAGAAATCTTACCTTTGAGGAACAACCTTCCGTGACCGCTCTCGAGTTCAAGGTCGCAAACTATGCTCATGTGTAATTTCAGGTTCTGGCTAAAGACTCTGCTCTAAACAATCGAAAAAGGGTTCATTGGAATTTAGATTCAAAGGGCTAGTACTATTTTTAATAGTCAAAAGTGATTTAAGGGCAACTAGCCCCCCTCTCACGCCCACCTTTTCCCCAAACACATCGAATAAAAATTTTTAGATAACGATTTTGTTCAACGTGTTTATAAGTTTTAGAAATTAGGTCTTTGAGGACGATAGCCCCCCTCAGAGCCCAGTAGAAAGTGGGGCTCTACTCCCACGATAACCACGTGGTTTATGGTTTTCTCAGTGAGAATGAAAAAACAGGAATTTTCTCATTTGAAAAAACAGGAATTTTCTCACTTTTATGGTTGTTTTCTTGGATGGTTATGAGTGTTGTTCGATTTATTTGATGTTTTTCTCGGATGGTTATGGATGATTTATGGTTTTTGTCAGTGAGAATGAAAAAACAGGAACTTTCTCACATTTATTTGATGTTTTATGGTTTTTGTCAGTGAGAATGGAAAAACAGGAACTTTCTCACATTTATGTCTGTTCGTTGTCAGTGAGAATGGACATGCTCGACGCGAATGTTATGAGTTTCCAGGTAACAGTTAGATCACGTGTTTCCTTCTCAGCCAATCAGAGGGTTGGTTACATCCCCTTTCTCAGCCAATCAGAGGGCTGGTTACATATTAGCGACGGAGGGAATATAAGGAAAGGGTTTTTTGCTAAAGTTTTATTAGTCTGTAAATAGAATTCAAAGGAGTGAGAAGAAGAAGAACAGTTTGACTTTACTCATTTGAATCTATATTTGTGTTGATGACGAGTGGAATGTTTACCCTATTAGAAGTCGATAGTGGAATTGATGATAATAGTACAAGAGCACTAAGCATTGCGGTGGAAATCACGAAAGGATCACGGCTTTGTCTGGAATGGGAAGCAGTATATGCAAGATATGTGATATCCTTGAGCAAATTTAAGATGGAGGATCAATTGTTTTGCCGCTAAAGTTGATATAGCACATGTGAATAGACTTCAATGTGCTTTAAGTGCATTGGTGAAACATATTGAAAACAATAAACAGTACTGCTAAATGTACATGCTCTCTACTATCGATGTTGTTGTAATTATTCAATAAAATTATTTCGAAATCGAAAATGTTATCTTTCCTTTCTGGTTAGGCTATAGGGCTAACGAATCAGGGTCAGTCTAGAGTCAGCAGTCATAGTGTAAGGATGAAAACTGAAAAAACTTGAGAAAGAGAGAATGAGATCAAATCTAGTGTTTATGGAAAAACATTTGATTTTGGATGACGTTTTTCTCAAGTTATCTCTTAAACGCAGGATATTCTCTTGTCAGGGAACAATTGACAATATAATGAGGAGTGATTATCCTCCATTGAACTATTATATGAAACTTTTAAAATGTGAATCAAATGCTTATAGTCAATATATTGATATTTTAATTGGAACAAAGCAGAATGATATTTTGGACATACTTTTGAAAACATTGCCAATGCATTCAATGTATATGTCTCCCCCCCGTCCTTCAATAGAGGTAAACTCACAGATTTATTCCTGTCCCCCATGTTCCTTTCAGTGAAGTTATGGAGCGAGGACGCTTATTTTCGTCTTAGCTGTAAGTGAGTTGACATCGGAAACCGAAAAATATTCTACATATGTACTTTGTTCATGTAAAGTCGAGGTAGTTGGGCCCAGTGTGAGATTTGTACTATTATAGATGACGATAGTGAATAGTGTAAATTATGCAATCCTTGTAAATTACATTAAGGTTATGTAGTACAAATTAAAGGATTTAATTCATGTCTTGAGGAGGTGCGTGACTCTCATCCTAGAGAGCACCTATGATCCAATTGTTACTATAATAAATGTGATCAGTGGGATAATACTTACCCCGCTATGATTGGAAAGAATCCCAAACGTGATTTTAGTTTATTTCTACGAGATTGGTATCGTCGTGGATTTAAATGATTCTGAGAAGAGGAATCTGGTCTAAACTTCAACTGTTGCGGTATACAGACACTCGAGTCTCCACGACATTACTTTGACAACTCCAACAATTATGACTATAAACCAAGTGATTTTTATTTGGCAGTGACCGACTGTTATTTCAAATTGTGAAACTCTTGTTTTGATAGTGCTTCAACTATACATAATGAAACTCTTGAATTTCATAATATGAATACAAATAGTATAATTGACTATACAAAGAGATATGACAAGAGTGAAGTTGAATTGTACTGTAGAAAATGTGACCCTGACTTTACAGTCAATCAAGATCAATATACAGTGAATGCAAATGATTTACCAGCATTAGTGGTTCACGACAGTTGCCTATACATCGAAGATGAAGAAATCTAAAGTGAAGATTTAAAGACATTGTTGTATATATATATGCATTTTATTAATAAACAAATTCACAAACATTTTTAAGCACTTTACTATTAGGGCACTGAAATCAATACTATATAGGTCGGAGAGGATATTTTCCACTAAAAAGTCGTTCAGACGTGGATTGTCAACATAAATGTGGAGAAACTGCTTGTAAGTATAGCCGCGAAATCGGAACACAAAATATAGTAGTGCATGGAAGCCGCAGCTTTTAGTCGTTAGATCCTGAACCCTCTTCCGATTTTGAATAATAGTTTTCCCACTGCTCTCAATATAGTTGCTGATGTGTGGTGTGTAGAATGTATAGGGTAGACCAAGAGGATCAAAAAATTCAATCGTCTTCATTGTTTGAAACATGCATAGCCAATGACCCGTCAGCACAGTCGCCGGACTGCTATTAACAATAATCAAGGTATTGTTGACACTTTGAATTTTTCCAAGAAAGTCCGAGGGCAGACACTAGGATTTGTACTGGGACATGTAGGGCTCCATATTAAATACATTGATTATTTGACTGGTGTTCATGGTGCTAAGTCTAGTAGAACACTGCCTTCGGGAGTGATTTCCCAATAGGTTTCATATTGATTTAGTGAGATTAGTGCAATACTCTCAGCCAATGGGTCGGCAAATGTGCACTCTAAACGCACAGTCCCCGTATGTACTAGACTCATATCCTGTGTGCCTGACAAATCCAGGAAAATGAAGCCATGTGTTTTATCAAACACATCTTCGGTTATGCCATTTTCAAATAGTTGAGAGTCATGATGTAAGGTTTGCATGATCAGCTCGCACATTGTTCTACAGGATTTATCATAAGATAGATTGTAGAGTGGGATGCCATTTACTTTGCACACAAGAGATGAAAGTCCGAACATCTCGAACTTATGTGGGCATTCAGTCCATGATCCTATTGCACTGGCGCTTTTTACAAATGCCAAAACAAGTTTTGACGGAATTTCACCATTGATAAAGGATGAATCAGTGAAGGTGCGTGAGCCCATTGCAATATGACGCTGATTGGTGATTGTATGAGGAACAAGTAGTTTAATATTATTTCCATTGGCTCTCAGTTTTTCCACGGCTAAAGCAACAGAACTCATGACCTGTTGTTTGCGTACATGAAATAATGCCAAGGCGAGGGATAGACTCAAATCCGGATTATAAGCAAGTTACTATCTAAATATGAAATTGATTGTTGCAAGCGATAGTTTTATAATCACTTTAACATTGGACGGCAACAATTGGGGTATATTAAATATTTCATGATATATTTTTCCAACTAGATGTAATTCACTAGTTGTAGCATTTTTAAGTGCATCTGTACTATCAGTATTAGTAATATATTCATATCCATTGGTAGTGCCTCTCAATTCCTTGTATAACTTGGGTGTCATCAGCATGAATTGCATATAGGTCGTATAATTAGAGAGATTGTTGCTTGTGCTCACCAGCGGGCCATTGATGTAGACACTAATTTGACGAAATAAATTATGTAATATACAATTTTCATAGGATATTCCATCGGCCCGAATTCTCATTGTATTATCGGATTTCCGGACTTTCATTTGCAAATCTATAAATGTTGAAAAGATGTCCATAAGATAGTCTTCATTGGACTAAATTTTAAAGTGGATATTATCGGAGAGGGGTTGTTGTGGATAAAATTGTTCATAGTATCCATGCTTGACACTCACATCAACATTTTCAGCATTAAATAGATTCAATGAGGCGGTGATTGAAGGTTGAGAATCCTTATGCGGTAGGTAGGACATTTTAGGAGAAGAAATCTAGTTTCGATCTAACAATTTTCTTCCTGGGGCTTCTTCTTCTGTTTACAGCACTTGCCGGCTTTTTCATTCTTTTCTTTGACAAGAGGGATGATGTCTTTTGTTTCTGGCCTGAGTAGCGACTGATGAGGGATGTATTGCTTCTTGACCTTTCTAGACCATTTTCATTCTGTTTTAGTTCTTCACGAGGGGTTTACGTACGGTACCAAATATTTTCCGTAGTACTTTTTTTTAAATCCTTGATAACAATCAAATCAGCGAGCTTAGCGAATAAGCAATATACCCCAGCTGGTCCAATATATTTTCTGGCCAGTTGTAATGAAGAGCGAACCATCTTAGCACACCAGCTACCAAGACCATAGCCAGAAATTGAAGAGTGTCATTTGTAGTAGTCCGTTCCATTGCCATGTTGTCTTGGGCCAAGAGTATTAACATAGCAGTCAATATCAGGACAAGTGAATATCACTTTTTTATTAGACATCTTGCTTTTGAACGATGGGTCGAAAATGGCATGTAATCACAGCCAAACCTTTTGAAATTGCTATGGGATCACCCAATTTGGTTTTTAGTGTTAACTGACAGAGTTCCAAATAGGAAGTGTTTACGGGAATATACTGAAGATGCTTTATATTGTAGTGGTGAATATGTTCTTGATTGGTTTTTCGTTCAAGAACTCGTAGGAAGGGAACATTTGAATTACCAACCCGAGATGTTTCCACAAAATGAAGCATAGAGAAATATACAGGTGTCCGTGGAGAAGGCAGGTGGGTAGTCAGCAAAAATGACATTAGTGTTTCCTGCACTTTTACCATTGATGATATTGAGCTTAAAGCCAAGAACATTCTTTAGATTATCGTTGAGAATAACCTTTTCACTGGAAATGGATGAACTAATCTAGATCTTACCCTCCTCCTTTGAATAGTTGAAATGAAAAGCTCCTTTTTTACGAGCGGAAATTCTTTTATTAATAGAACGACATAAATCATTCATACAGGTGAGTTCCTCATAGGGTAATTCAATGTACGGATAATCCATCCAATTGATTTTTTGAATTTGTTCTTGATCACCTGTTGGTGGCGGCGGCCAATCATAGGGTCTAATTTTTATTTCATATTTACGATCCTTTCTCAGGATGTCATAGGTATTTTTGAGAATACAGTCGACAAGAGCCACTTCATACTTTCCATTGTCATCGAATTTGATGGTGGGGGAGAGTTTTGTCCAAAAATCACTTGATCTATTCAAGTCATTGTGGAGAGGATCGGAAATACTCGACATGAAAGTCATATAGGAATCATTGGGCATTGTCATTTTATTTAACACTGACCCAAGAATCAAATTCTGAGTTGTATCCTAGCCAATAAACCAATAACTGGCTCTGCTGTGTCGTTTACGACTCGTTAATATCTTTTCAGTTTGATACATTTCGCTGGTGTTTTTAACTTTTTAAACCTCATATTCATAAGAACCGCCGAGAATCTCGCCATCTTTGGTGTCTTGCAGTCGGTAAGTCGATGGCTTAGTGTCCTAGATTTTCGATACTCTAAAAAGTTCTCTGCTCCATCAATAATTCCCCTTTTCAAAAATATTGGTGGTTCTATTAATTCGAACAGTATCACCAACATTGAATTTCTTCTTCACATTTTTTTTTCACCATTGGAGTATTGCTTTTGAAAAGCATCAAATGTATTTTCATTGTAGTGAACATCCCGAGGGCTTGAGTTGGACAGAGATCGATGGGGTCGATGGTTGTATATCTGCATGATTTTATGTAAATCATGAATAAAGGCAGGTATATTTTTCAGTGTACAATATCTTGAAATTAATAGACGAATCGTTCTTATTAATCGTTCAGCCAATGCAGCCTTTATCGGGCTGTGACTATGATAAAGTATTGTATTATATTTCAAAAGAACCTTTTGCACATGGGGATTAACAAATTCGCTGCCACGATCCGATTGAATTTTTCTATACGAATCCTGTTCGAGATTACTTTCAATGGCCCGAGAAACTTCAACACCTCTCTTTGATCACAGTAGAATGGCATGGGAATAGTCAATAAAGATACTGATTGCCATTAGAATATATGTGTAGGGTGCATTGTGACGAGGTTGAAGTGCGTCTAAAATTAAAAGATACGTTTGCATTATATGCAGAGGGAAAAAGGCTTTAGTTGTTCGATAGTGTTTGCCGCAAAGTCTGTGACTCCGATGTAGTGTGTAACTTGGTTCCATTTCTAGATATTCTTTTTCTTTTTTCAATTTGGTGCCTGAGACAGCTTTAGAAAGCGTTTTTAGGAGAACTTAAACTTCCCGCTTCACCAACATTTTCATAGACACCTTTCAGAACTTCATCCATTTTGTACGCAAGCACGTAGTGTAATGTCCAGTCCCCTTTTGCACACTGGAGGGTGAATCAATTCGTCTTCGCTTTTGACTATCAGCCACAGGTGTTGTAAAATCAATGGCGCTGATAGTATTTTCAAATACTGAATCTTCTTCTTCTGTTTTAAATGGTGTTGTTGGTGTTGGAGGAGGACTATATTCTCTTAGTTTCTTTAGAATTTGCTTATTGCCAATAGGACTTTTGGGAAAGTTCAATACATATAGAAAGGTGTATAGATTATCGTCAAAGGATAAAAATCCTTTACGATTTATCACCATATCACAAATTAAATCAACTAGATTATAACTTTTTCCCTGAATTATAATTCGTTTCCCTGTGCTATCGACTTGAACTTGATCATCAGTTTCCAACATGAGATAAGATAATACTCTTTTACTCTGTTCTCGATAGGTGAGTGGTAAGTAAAAGCAGTTGAAGTAAAAGCAGTTTTTTGTCACCGTTAAGAACCTCATCATTTATAAAATGGCTTAGTGTGTTTTTGAAAAGTTCGATATATAAGAATAAAAATCCAAGTGGTTTTAAATAATATGTTTATGCCCTTTTCTAGAGTCAAATTTTAACAAGTAATGCGATTTTCCGCAGTAAAGGCATAAAAAAGCTACTACCCGCCTGACGGAGCCGCGGCCTTTATATATTTGGTCACTTTTTTTTTAAAGACC
Source organism: Artemia sp. Qi Xiang Cuo (assembly GCF_049724085.1). Lineage (NCBI taxonomy): Eukaryota > Metazoa > Arthropoda > Branchiopoda > Anostraca > Artemiidae > Artemia > Artemia sp. Qi Xiang Cuo. The sequence goes on from NC_142810.1 coordinate 42,701,542, forward strand.
AGGGGCGGAACCGTTAAACATTGTTGGGTTTCTTGTTTCATAAAACATAATGCCGGTTTAACAATCATTACGGTTAAAAATAAAAAAGTTAATAAAATATATTAATGAAATCATCGTCAACCCCATGTTTGAGTATGGCCTTCCTAAGCAATGGTTTTGAAGTGCTTAAAACGGAAAATAAATGCCGTTGTTCGTGTAGTTTCTTCAGTGTCATAATGGCAACTAATAGCTTTTTCTACTGTTCACCGGAAGATATACTGTAATTTCATTGTTGAAAATGTCGGTGACTACACGTAGATCCTCGGGTGTGCTCTGATTAAGATCCAGCAAAATGTAGCCTTAGGGTTTGCTAGTCACCTGAGCGTATGCTGACAGCAAAAATTTAGGGGCGCCGGGGTATATCTCCTTATTGAGAGTTATGAGTGAGCGAGAATCAGAAACAACTCAATAGATAATATAGACAGTGCAATTCAAAGCAAGGGTTTGCATACATTTGCTTTGATGAAACAGATTGTGTAGAACCAGAGTAAAAGAAATGTCTTCATGGTGGGAGTGATCAGTAAACCGTTGCAGCATTTTATTCGAAAAGAATTCAATGGATTTAGCCAAATCATCAATAATCAACCATGAGTTCGATTCAATACTATTGAAAACCTCAAGTCCTCGTATGAATTGTATTGGTATGGTTATGGCAATAGCTTTTATTTTATCATAGGACTCCTGCCAAATACTATAGCAATAGTAGATTTTTTTCGGCTTTTCCAAAAACATTTTATCGCAATTTTGAATTATTTTAGCTAAGAGTGTTGTTTTCCCCGACATTGAGGGACCACACAGAAACGATCTGAAGGGTGTTTTAAATTGAAACATATTACTGCTGACAACAGTCGGTCTGCAAATAACTGTAAATTATACATTTCCAATGAATAAGTAGTAATTTTCCCCAAAGATCTATCTATTCAAGAACAACAAAAAAAACAATATTTCATGGTAGCATTTATTACGGCAGTGCATGAAAACAAATATTTGTTCAACATGAACTGTAACGATAATAATAACACTTGTTAAACAATAAAATCTGAAGTAATTTCATAGTAAAAATTAAAACCATATTTTTTAAACATTAACACGGCAATTATTTGAACACTATATTTAATATAAAAAAAAAACACTTTTGTCAATCATCCGCACTAATTGTCTTTAAAAAAACACTTTTTGTCCATCATCAACACTTTTCTTTAAAACAACAACATCTTTTAAAGATCTTTTTTTATTTAAACAAATTTATTAACAAAAAAAACAAAAAAAAAAACACTTTTCTATACAACGACAACAACAAAACAGAAAACACTTGAAAATCACGGAACTAGCACAGTTGAACATTACAGTGAATTTGAAGGTGGGACCCCCCCCCCCAGGGCCGCGGGGCCGAAGGCCGGCCGGCCGCGGGCGGGACCCCCCCTGGGTTGCCGCGGGAAGGCCCCCCCCGGGAGCAGCAGTGGAAAAAACACTACAATAGTTGTCCGGTCACTGCGGTTGCTACAGGTTAGTGGGTGGGTTAGTGGTGGTGGTGGTTAGATCGAGTTAGATGAGGTTGAGTTAAGGTGGTTCGATTGTCAGGTTAGTTAATTTATGAACAGGTTGGTGGTGGTGGTTAGTGGTTAGTTGGTTAGTTCGGGTTAGGTTAATTTATCCAGACCAAGTTGATTGCGATAGCCTATGCATTCACCTCGGTCTGAAATATGGTAGTGGCCATGAGGTAAGACACTCAAACCATTCTCGAGCAAATAGACTTTGTCGGATATACATGACATTGCATTCTTTTCCACTCTCACAGCATAATTTATATACTGTAGAGAGAGAATTGCAAGCACTTGTGCTATCTGCACTAGGCTACTTTCTACAAAGTCTCTGTACACACTTATGTTTAAATTGATCTTTAAAAACTGTGTAGTCACTCCAGTACATGCAATTATTTCGTCTCCTCTATTAATTTAAATACAATCAATTATGGGGCCCGGGACAATCCCCCTGGAGATCCACTTAATCCTCGCCTCTGATTTTAATATTATTATCTGGTTGGGAGCTTGATGTTTCACCAGCTTGGGGTAGAGTGATGGATTCTCTTTGGTTAAATCCATCCGCTAGCTGATTTATTCTCCCTTTTATAACTCACCCAATAAATGTTAGCTCCCATTTACCTTTAACAGCAGAGAATCTGTATCCCCATAGTAAACATGAACCTCCCCCTCCCGTGGCGATTGCACCTTGCACACATTGTAAAAAAACGACAAACTGAGCTTCTTGGAAATTTCCAGTACTGAACTGCCTCCTGCAATATTCTTGTTCAGTACTACATTTCGCTTTCGCCTGTGTAGAACAAGCATGCCAGTCTTTATGCTCATGAACGATGTAAAATTGGGGTCGGCAATAATTCGTGCACACTCTAGAGGGTCAGTCACGACGTGGCAGCGAGATCTATTACGAACGCTTTCACACGTTTTGCCAAACGCTGAATTTAGGAGGAACTTATACATATCCTTCACCACCTTTAAATTTGCCCTAGAGTGTTTATCTACAAAGGTGTCGATAAACGTTTTCAAAGATGGTCGCTGATTGAAATGCAGGACCCTGTGTATTTTGGTGATTTTGAAACCGTTGCTCACCATCCAGTGCAAAAGCACATGGTGAAATACGATATTCTCCTTAGGGTCAAAATCAGCAATCAGTTTCTGTTTGGAGGGAGTCCAGTGCATCCCCATATCCTCAACTAATGATCGATTGTAGGGGCTCAGAGAGTCCCTGCTCACCGGTCGATTGATACAGGGAAAGACAAAATTTTTGACAGAGTTGTGAAGCACCAGCGGACTGTGACCATCAATTTCAAAGAACCAACCTTGTAACCCATTGTCCTCGACGGTGTTAATTTCGGGTAACTCACAAGGATTCTCAAGCCATTGATAGTTCCCACACGGCAACGAGTAGTGTGACATTGCCGAGGGATACAATGAGTTCATGTCCAAGAACACTGCATTTGACCTTACCCACGTGCTGTTTTAACCGTTCGGATCGGTTGATAAGACGCGGTCCCCGTGAAAGATAAACCCTCCCGTCATTGAACACTCTAAAAAAATGTGTTGATATAAATCGGTGATTAGTCCTCTTTCCTCTTTGCTAATTTTTTAAATTAAATCTATCACTACCTGTGGTATGGAAAAATAATGGCCTATATCTAACCAAAATTCTGAATAGATTTGGTCTGTGTTCTTAAATACTATATCCAATAGAGCTAGAACGTCACTGGCCAAGTACAGTCTACAGTAATCCCACCCATTTTTACAATCCCACTTGGACCACACCTTCTTGGCAAACTCATACTCCTCGGCTGTGCATTCACTGTTGGTCAGTGAATTGTAAAAAGTTTCAATTGGAGGTAGTTTCACCTCAAATAAGCGAGCGTCAGAACAGTAATAGTCGTATGCGTATATACCTTTACAGGTCAACAGGTCATACATTTCACTGTCTGGAAAGTGCTGTTTAAGCAAGGGAAAGCTATCAAAATTGTCGCTTTTTTGCACTTGAATTAATTGACTCAATGCCTTGGGAAAAAAACTAAAGAAATCTAAAAACCTGATTTTATTCCAGCACGTATGCCCACTATCCACTGCCTACCATTTCAGTTTGAGAAGCATTAACTTCTCGGCCGATTTAAGGATAATGTTATAGGTAAATGAATTGTTTACCCATGGACTGTCTACTCACCCTCCCTCTCGATGCATACGTGTCAGTGCTGGTAAAATAAATTTTAAGTCGTAATTAGAGTTGTGGATAAAAACAGGGATAAAAAACTGTTGGCTAACATTTAAATTACACGATTTATGCCCAACCCCCCTAAAATTACTACCCCCCGAGGATATTTCCTGCCACAAGTGATTATGATCTCTGACTTTCCCCCTCCCACCGGCCCCTCTTTTCCCGTTAGTCCCCTTATCCCCCACTACAAACTCTCCCATACAAACCCAACAAAATTTTTTATTTTTAATAGCGAGACGATACACAGCAGACAACACCATTGGATAATGGGTATTTCTCAAACGACAAATAGCACCAGTAGCCGTGCCAATTAGTTTAGTCAGTGCCTTGACCATGCACTCGTCCCCCTCATCTAATGTTTCTACTATTTCTAACAAACACATTGTGTTAGAACTATCTCTTTGCGCGTAAGCATAGAACACTGCAATAGCCTTATGTTCTTTGACTCGGTTTGGAAATTGGGGATCGTTCACCTCCACCAGCTTAGCTTCACAGTCTAAAGATATTTTGTCGCACTGGAGAAGGGTGTTCTGGAAATTTTTGAATCGTAAAATAGCCCTATTCCCTGAAACCGTTTCCACTGTCTGGTAGCCGTGGCGGCTACAATACTTCATATGAGCCCGTAGTTTCATATCACTACGGAATTGTGAGAGGCATGTTGGACAGTAGAAACGTTCCCCATTATGCTTACCACCCCCCAGAACTCTACTAATGTCAGTGATAGGATTAAAATGGCCAATTGAATTGGCAGGGTCACTAGGTGGTGTGTATAACAGCCAAACCCAGTGTCTGACCCAATCATTTGACGGGCCTCTTACGGGGAAGACCACCCCCTTCTTTTTTAAACAAACCCCATCTTTAAATTCAGTTTCCTACTGAACCCCAGTAATGCCAATATTTAATTGGGCATTAGCCCTTTAAAAAATATCAATTGTTCGTAGCGCTACTGGATATTTTCCCTCTAAACAAGAAAAATATACAATAGGGAAATTGGACCTGTCCTTCTCATGCTTAGCTCAATTGTCTAAATTTGTTTCGGTAGCGTCATCTGCTAGAGGCTGAAATACTAATATGAGGAAAGCGTATCTGAAACATAGTTGACCTGTTTCAAAACGTATCCGCTGGACACCACGACAACCTACTAGATCTGGATTATAATTTAAAACTACTGCCCTTTCCCCACCCCCTCTTAAAATAAAATCTTTCTTAAATTAACAAATATTTACACTCAGATTTTCAAAAAAAAGAACTAAAGATCCACTACCATTTTCGTTAAAGTTCTCAAGATATACAATTATTTGATCTATCAAATCCATGAAAACACCCTCAAAATTATCTCAATTCGAAAAAATTCAGCGCTTCTCGGAGTGTATATAATGGTGATAAACTTCACTTTTCCCCCATTTAAATAGAACACTTTTAAAACAATAGAAACCTTAATTGAATCCCTCCCCCAAAACTGAATTTGGTTCTCCAGAAGTGAAAGAATTTTATACAAAGTTGTGTACAATTTTTACAGGGTCAAAAATAAATTTCCCCCACACAAGTGTATTAAAAGGGTCACCAAAGATCGTAGTGTTAACAACTATTGCATTTAGAATTGTATGCGACACTTGAAAATCAGGAAAAGATGTACCCCCCTCCCCCTCTTGTATATTACCCCCTCCCCCAAGTTGTTCAACAATATCTGGTGAATGCTCCACTTCAGTTGTTCGAAGTGGACTCGGTAGGGTATCGGAGGCTGGAGGAGGAGGAGGAGAAGGGTTACCAGCTAATTCGTTTGTGAAATCCTTTAAAGGCTGTATGGTATTTGGACTCAAGTCCGCCAGCCCAACTGTGCTAGCTTCTACATTGAGAAAATCCCTTAAATATTCAATAATATTATCAGGTATTTCTTCGGAATTAGCGATATCACTCCACGGTGACATTTTGTTGTTGGAGAGCTTCTCACCTTCTGCATTTGATGAGGGGGAAGACACATAATAAGGGACCAATGGTCGTCCAACCTGTAAATGAAAAATAGCTTATTTTCAAAGTGTTCAAATCATCCCCTACTGCTTTTAAAATTTGGATTATTGCTTAATAACATTTGGTTAATTCAACTGAAAGCTCCAACTTAAGATAATCTAAGATATGACATAGAAGCGCATCCTACGGCGCTTTTCGGGCCCGTAGCGCACCTCGCGGCGTACCCCCGCAGCGCTTCCCACAGCGCTTCCCGATCCACCTTTACATAATGTCCTTCAAAAGTTGAAATATTTCTAAGTCCATACTGGTTCATTAAACACATGAGTTTAATTATGGAGGTTAGATGAACAAGTTTGAATTTCAAAATGCTGAGAACCGTAAAGCTGGTTTCCCCACGCTGAAATCTTTGGTACGATATAAATATTCAATGCAAATTAGAACGTCAATATGTGACAGATGGGATAATCTCTCTCTTAAAATTAAGTGAAAAAGAGCATTCAGTTTCAAAGGTGCCTAAAATATATGTGATAGCAACAGAGAAAATAGCAAAGATTAGAAAAAATAGCATTTTGAGTTTCAAAGGCGGTGATTATTAATAGAAATTACCTAAAAATATTCGCTTATGAGATATCGAAGCGATAGCAAAGATTAGAAAAGAGTGGTTTCATTGTAAAAAATTACATTTAGATATGTAATAGGGGTTAATATCTCGCTGAGATAAGTTTATATTGGGATTGAAAAAGAAAAAACATTGGAAGAAATAGATAGGTAGAAAAAAATGCTTACATTTGCATAATCCGCCTGGGCTTGGGTGCCAGAAGGGCCAGGTAACGTGTGTTGGAGGGTAACCTCCTGACCTAACGTCGATGGGGCAGCTATTAGAGGTCCAGGTAACGTGTGTTGGAGGGTGGAGGGACCGGTGAAGTTAATTTCTTGTACAGGAGCTGTGACCTGTGCAGCCGGGACAGCTTCTGAGACCCTTGAAAAAGCTTGTGTAGGTGGGGCTTCGGCATTGTAGCTGTTCACCCACTCTCTCTTTGGTTTTCTGAGAGGCTGTACTTGGGCAGGCAGCGTGGAGCTGGGGGGTTTTGCCCAGCGATCATATTGTATGACAGTAGCCTTCGCAGGGGGCGCATTATTAGCCCTTGCTCTCTTAGCGGGTGGTGGTGACGAGCATTCTTCGCTATTTGCACCAGCCATAGCTCTCTTCGATGTAGGGTCCGCAAATTCCTCATAATTTGCCTTAAAGAAGAGAAGAAAAAATCAAATCAAAATAATTTCTCCCCTTTTAAAGAAAGAAAATTATTAACTACAATTTTGTTTAGAAAAGTATTTATCGCAAAGAAGTAAAGCAAAAAACCCATATTCTCTCCCCCCTAAATTTAGGAAAATTAACCCACCCTAAGTCTACAGTTTAATTTAGTTAATCATGCGTTTTATTAAAGCGAAAGCCATATCTTAATACCTTTTATTCAAATGTTATAGATAAAATTACTAAATGACGAAGAAGCAATTAAGGTAAGAAACAATTATCTTTTCTATTATGTCACTATTAAAAGTGCTAACCCCCTCCACCAACAAAAATTCTGGATTCTCGCACGGGAATATAAAATAAAATTTATTGAAACATTGAAAAAATTAAAAACATGCCAGGAGACGCATCGCTTATATTTACACATTAGTTTTCTTGTCAATGGGTGTACATGTCTACACACAGAATCCCCCCTTACTTTTAATGCGAAGAAACCCTTTGTTTTTCCTTTACAATGAAGCTGTTCGAAGCGGTGTATTGCCCCCCTCCCCCCTTTTACTTAATGTCCTAAATATATTGTTAGACTTAATTTGAAAATAATCTCTTTCACCGGTTCTCCGACAAATACAAGGTTACGAATCTACAAGCTTAATATACAGCAATCTCTTTTTGCTTAAAATCGTTTTAATTTGATCAAAAGTATCCTTTTATCATTGAAACCTTTTGGTTAAGTCAATAACGTAAAGGATTAACAAGCAGGAAGTGTAATTGTGGGGTGTCAGCTAATTATAACCTTGCGGAAATGTTTTGTCAAGTTAGCGGCTTAATACCTAAGAGATAGACAGAAGTTGATAGGCTTAGAGAAAGAACAAATTTATCGAAAAGGTATTTCTTTTTGCGGTGGTTAGGTTTTGAGGGTAAAAGAATATATTTTACGTTTTCCATCGAGTATAAAGATTGCAAAGTGATGTTTGTATTAGAGTGGGGGGGATTTAGCTGGAAATATAGAGGAAGGAATTTATCGAAATGGTATTTCTTTTTGCGAGAATTTGGGATTGTAAGACAATGGGGGAGGGGGGGATATTTTTAGACCCTAATTCGAAAATAACTTGTTTCTCTACTTCCATACAGGTTGTGTAGGCCTAGCTTAATTATTGCATCATTGTGTTTTAATTTTGACGGAAGAATAGTTCCGTTGACCGCGTTTGTAAACAAAACCGGAAAAAGGGTGATAGCTAATAATAGGCCTCGTGCTGGAGATTATGTCAAAACAGAACGGGATTTTCATTAAAAATTGACAGAAGTCAGCAGACACTTTAGCTGAATATACTGGAGGGTGACCAAGGAAAATAAAAAGTGGAATTTAACGAAAAGGTATTTCTATTGGCAAGAATTTGGGATTGTAAAACAGTGTGGGAGGGGGTTAGGGTAAAAAGAATATATTTACGTTGTGCATTGAGTATAAAGATTGTATGGTGGTTAGGTTTGTGTGTGTGTGGGGGGGGGGTTTGTGGGTAAAGGAATATATTTACCTTTGAGCTGAATATACTGGAGGGTGACCAAGGAAAATTCGTTTGAAAATAAAAATGCACTTACATTGCTAATTGCGGCTGCCAAGGCCTCAAGCTCATCAATTATGTCAATTGTTCTATCCATTGTGTCACAATACTTTCTGATAATTGAATCACATTAAATGCCCGTTATATACGAAATCTCAAGGTCAAATTGTTATGTAAACAAAGCCCTCTGATTGGCTGAGAAGGAAACACGTGATCTAACTGTTACCTTGGAAACTCATAACATTTGGCTTGAACAACAACAACAAATACTGTTTCCCGGAAACTCATAACATTTGGCTTGAACAACAACAAGAAGGGAGTGACAAAGTTCCTGTTTTTCGATTCTCACTGACAAAAACCATAAAACATCAAATAAATGTGAGAAAGTTCCTGTTTTTTCATTCTCACTGACAAAAACCATAAATCATCCATAACCATCCGAGAAAAACATCAAATAAATCGAACAACACACATAACCGTCCAAGAAAACAACCATAAATGTGAGAAAATTCATGGTTTTTCAAGTGAGAAAAATCCTGTTTTTTCATTCTCAGTGACAAAACCATAAACCACGTGGTTCTCGTGGGAGTAGCACCCCACTTTCTACTGAGCCCTTGGGGCAAGGGTTGTAAGTTATGCCCTGGAGGCATATAAGGTTTTTATAGATAGTGATGTTGTAAAAACTTCAAAAAGGGCTCATTAGATTGAAAATTGAAAAGGCTAATGTCCTTTTTAAGAGTCGGAAGTGATTGGAGGGTAACTAACCCTCCTCTTACGCCCACTATTCCCCAAACACATCCAATCAAAATTTTGAAATAACAATTTTCTTCAACGTAGTTGAAAGTTCTGGAAATTAGGTTTTGAGGATGACCCCCCCCCAGCCCTCTCTGCAAGGGTTGTAAGTTATGCCCTGGGGGCATATAAGGTTTTTATTGAAAGCGTTGTCGTTAAAAACTTCATTAGGGCTCATTCGATTGGAAATTAAAAGGGCTAGTGCCTTTTTAATAGTTGAAAGTGATTGGAGAGCAACTAACGCCCCTCTCTCGCCCACCATTTCCCAAAACATATCCAATAAAAATTCTGAGATAGCCATTTTTTGAATGTAGTTGAAATTTCTGGAAATTAGGACTGTGAGGATGACAACCTCTTCACAGCCCTCAGGGCAAGGGTTTTAATTTATGCCCTTGGGGCATATTAGGTTTTTTATAGAAAGAGTTGTTGTAGAAATTCAAAAAGGGCTCATTCGATTGGAAATTGAAAGGTCTAGTGCCCTTTTTAATAGTAATAAATTATTGGAAGGCTTGACATTGTTATAGTAAACATCGATGTGGGTAAAATGTATTATTCTGTTTTTCGTTTTTTCCTTTTTTTTACAACAGGGCACTTAGTATCGAAGGAGCTGTCTTAGGAACTTCGAAAAGGGCTCATTCGATTGAAAATAGAAAGGGCTAAAAAAAGGCTAAAAGTCTAAATTGTTTGGAGGGCAACTAGTCACCATCGCACGCCCACCATCCCATTTTCCTATTATGTTTAAAAACTAAATGTTGCCTTAAGATTAAATCAAAATGCACTGCGTTAATTTTAATTCCCAGTAAGGCATCTCAGCAGTATCCCAAGAACGACTGAGGGTATTATGTTCAAAATTTCGGGGCTACTTCTGCTCTTAAGATTTAACCAAATCAAAATAGCGTAAGCATGTCCAAGCTATCAAAGAAAGTAAACAGATTTTTTTCAAATGGTATCAAGTTTTCTATTTCAGGTCAACTAGAGGAGGTATTGAAATTGCTGAAAATTTTTCTCCATTGTACAAATAGCAAGCCAAACTATAAAGTCTTAAAAAAACAAAAAGATTTAAAGAATTATTTTCTTTTCCCCTGAAAAGACTTTGTCAATACAAAACGAACAGCAATCAATTAAAAAAAAACTTTTCCCACAAAATAAGTTTTTCAAAGAAAAGTAGAGAACCCCTTTAAACCAAAAAATGAGCCAAAATAATAAATGAGCACAAATCAGCATCGATAAATAAATGAAACCCAAAACGAACAGAAATTACAATAAATAGCCGAATCAAACTCAAAACGAGCAGAAATTAACATGAGTAGGGCTCAAGATCCTTATGCCATCCCAAGGCCAGAACAAAATTTGCACTTCACTGAAAAATTTAATGTGCATTGTCAGTTTAATATACATATACTGATATTTAGTAATGAAAAGGTTAATATTATTTGATTTATTAAAGTTATAAAAGCAAAAACATTTATATTTTTTAAGTAAAGTCCAAATTATGAATGAATGAATGAATTTTATTAACAACCTGTCTTACAATCAACAGAAAAAGACAGACCACAAACCAGAAAAGAAAGAAAAAGCAAAATGGCAAGAAAAAAAATTCAACAGGAAGAACAATATAACAAAATAACTTCTTGAGATGGTGGGCCCACTCGTGATCCAGAAGCTCTAGTTTTTTCACTTGAGTGCTCCACGGTACTCAGAGCCTCAGCAATGCCATATTTCGCAACAATATGGCGGTTTCAAACAAAAGGCGGCACTTGAAGAAGATATCGGGCATACTTGAAAAATACCGACCTTATGTCTTTCTTGTTTCGTGCAGTCAGGAGCTTTTAAAAAGGAGACCGGTACAAGACATCAGGCAAAGCTACTGTATTATAAAGACGAGCCAAATATTTAAGGCTCGAGTTACGACGGCTAGTGACAAGACCCGTATAGGCAATGCGCGCTCTTTTAGAAAGGTGTTCAATAAGTAAAGACTGGGTCTCTCGAAGATTACGATCAATCGGGAGGCCAAGGTACGTAATGTGACTAGATGGTGTTACGGTAATTCCACCAAGCCTGACTGTAGCATTATCTTCAGGGCAATTAAAAAACAAAACAGCAGACTTTTCTACATTAATCTGCAAACCAATATCAGCATAACTTTTTTCAAGACGCGAGAAACTATTTTTTAATGATGAAGGCAACCGAGACAGATTTAAAAGACCATTTGCAAAACCCAGAAGTGACAAGTCAATATGCTTGCAAATATAACTCGGAGAGATAACCTGTTGTACATCATTAACACTGTTAGTATATAAAGTAGGAGACGTTATAGCCCCTTGCTTAATTCCCTTATTTACGGATATCTCCCCACTAAGCTCCCCACGAACACGAAGCTTGAGGTTCCTATACATATCACGTAGTGACGTTAGAATAGAAGAACGCACGCCTCGCTTACACAGCTCAACCAAAATCTGGGCATGAATCCCAGAGTCAAAAGCTTTCCTGACATCATACTGACGTAAGATCAAAGTTTCTTGCAAGAGATGAGCATCAAGTAATGTGTTAGTAGATTGTATATATGGAATTTGGGGAGATTATGTTCCTTCCTGTGCTATTTCGGGAGATTACGTTCCTTGGCACCTTTCCAGAGCATGTACTTATGGATTTGCTTGGTTTATGTTCCTTCCTGTGCTATTCTATGGATGCTCTACACCTTTTCAAAGAGAGTGAGTATCCTCTCACACCTATACTTCCTTGGTACCTTTCCAGACAAAGTGGTCAAACACGTTTTGAAACTATAGTTGAGATTGTATAGTGCATGCAGAAAAACACTAGCTTAGAAATTTAGGACTT